>NC_029793.2:4587991-4592897 GCF_000816755.2 Arachis ipaensis | reverse complement strand
TGCATTTGCACATCAAAAAGAAAAATTAGTCATAAACTATATTTCCATGAGATTTGTCATGTGTAACTAATTTGATCACAGAGCATGCTTTTAAGCTATACTTTAGGATAAGATTAGGCATTTGGCTTCTGTTAGGTCTTAAAGCACTCCATTGTTCAAATGATTTGTCCATTATTATTTTAATGTTTACAGTTTGGGTAGCTTGCTACATAAATTTATTCTCTTCGTTGTGTGCTTCTTCTTTTCTTCTGATTGTTAGGAGGATTTATTTGTTAGAGATATAACCATTAATGTTTTGTTTTCCCATCAGCTTAAGCTTTTGGGATGAGTGGTTTTATGACTTGGTATTAGAGCTCGATGTCTGAAAGGTCAAGAGTTCGATCCTTGGTGAACCCTAAAAGTCAAAAATAGCATAAGGCAACTAAAGGAGAAAAGAAGGCCTATGCAAAAATTAAAAAAAACCCAAAAGAGGCTCTTGTTTTAGGGGGAGTGTTAGAGATATAACCATTAATGTTACCTTTTTCTATCCGCTTAAGTTTTTGGGTTTAATGGTTTCATGACATTATTACTTTCCATTCCCTTCGATTTTTTCTTCTCTTTGCCTGAATAGATGTCTTATAGCAAAAACTGTATCATCAATAATAACCTATATAAAATTCTATTCTGATAGATCATAAAATATAATTACCTCTTTGAGTTTTGACATACCAACATTCTATGTTTAGTAACCATTTACAAATTCTAGAGGGTAACAATTTAAACAATTTATTCATTATCTGTGTGTGAGCTTTAGCAAGCTAGTGTTGCTCATAGTCTATAGCGGAGAAGCATGTTTCTTGATTTTTGATAATCATATTCTCTCATTTGTGGATATTAAAATATCAGTCACTTGGATGTTCTAACTATTAGGCTACTATGATTATTTTGTAGAATGAAACTGTTAAAGAGACATCTTGATGTGACTGATCCAGAGGGATCACAAGAACTTTGGAGGATTGCTGAAAGGCTTGAGGAGAAGATCTTTTCTAAAGCAGACACCGAGGTATATTTACTTATAATGATGGCCTCAGTTGCCAGTTTTCATATGTGGATTATCTATGTAAAATTGCAAACACGGATATGGATGATGGAAGGATTGATTGGATGTGATATCCCCTTATTTCAGACTGATTATCTTAGGAAAATAACTATAAAAATGCATAAAATGGAGAATACACCCCGGAGAAGCCATTGACAACCATGAAATCAGCTTGATCTTTACAATGAACTTGTCAATCCAGGTAATTAAGTTCCTTGGCCTGTAATAGCAACTTGCTTAAATCTCCCAATCTTGGTCTTTTTGTAATTAACTTGGTATATTCTGAGACTCTCATTTGTTTCCAGTTTTCTTGTCTAAGCTCGTCAGAAGACAAACATTCTTATTGCTTGAAAAAACATTAATATTTCTTGTTTTTCCATCACTAGTTCATACAAACCCGACGTAGCATAGAAGCAGAGGTAGAAGATTCCAGTAGATGACTATCCAATGCGCCAGCGGTTGAAGCAATTGTCAGTTATAATGGTTAAAACTTTCAGTGTTGTAACTGGTTCAACTAAAATTGCAGAACTGTTTTGGACACCTCCTGTTAGATTGGTAGTTTGGTCATACTAACTTTTGTAAAGAGCCGTTGACTGTTGTGTTTAGACTTCCAGTTCATGATACCAAATAGTTGGTCCTTTTTCTGAAGTGTTTCTGATTTTAGATCATGAATAAGGTTTGGGATGCAGCAGCGTCTAGTATCCAAAAACACGTGGATTTCCAACAAAAGTGAAATGCAACCAACATCTAAATGGAAGAAAAGAACATAAACTAATGCATAAAAGTCACTAATCGAATTAAGTGTATTGAATTTCAATACCCTAATAGATAATCTGAACATAGTCATGAATATTGGGCTATCGAAGATGGAAGAAAAGAACGACGAGAAATTATTTTTCACTCATTTCCTTAGTTATTATAATAATAAACACTTTCGATAATAAAGTATTGTATGTCGGGAAATTATTTAATTTTTTAATTTGTTTGTAGACAATACATATATTAATTATAATCACAAACAGAAAAATTCTACATCTATGTAATTTTTTCATCCAAGCTATCCAAGTAACTTTGATCAGATGCACCTCCCTCAACTCCCTTGCGCGTTTGTTATACACGCGCTTTATATAATGTAAATCTTGTTCTCTTCTCGCGTTTTCCTCCTTCTTTTTCTTCTTCAACCTAATAAAATTCGTTGTTCTTTTCTGTTCGCGTTTTTCTTTTCTGCTCGCATTCTTCATTATTGATCAATATTGAATTTAACGTAATAAGCTCTGTCGTTCTTCTTCTTCGTTTTCTTCTTCGATTTACACTTCTTTATAGAAACAATGAATGATTCAAATTCAAATCAGTTGAATGAGGTTATTATGTTGAGACAGCTAGAAAATTATTGCTGCATGTTATCACAATAATCTTAAACACTGAATAAAGTAAAAGGAGGTCACCGAATCGAACAATGTTCATGTGGTCAATAAATGGTGATCAACTTTCAATCAACAAGAATAGTATTTCTCATCCTCTTCCTCTTCCTCCTCCTCCTCCTTCTTTTAAATTTGCGCACGTAGGTTCTTTTTCTGCTTCTGCTTCTTCACCAGCACCACCAACATTTTGCTCGGTTAAGTGGAGTTGCTCATTTTGATTCACTTGATTGTTAATGTATTCAGTTGAGTCATTGTGCATGTAGAAATATTTTTCTTACCGATTGAATGTTTATCACGTTTTATTCAGCACATGATTGGTGTTCGGTTTAGTGGTGTTGGTCATTTCAGTTCACCTGGTTGTTATGTGTTCAGTTGACTTCTTTTGCATGGAAAAATGCTATTCTTGATGATTGAATGTTTATGACGTTTTATTCAGCACATGAATGTTGCTCAGTTCCAGCGGAGTTGCTCATTTTGATTTACTTGATTGTTAGTGTGTTCAACTGAGTCTTTGTGCATGTAGAAATATTTTTCTTTGATGATTAAATGTTTATGACGTTTTATTCAGCACATGAATGATGTTCGGTTCAGTGGAGTTGACTATTTCGGTTCATTTCTGTTATGCACAATTTAAAACTCTTCTTCCTCACCTTCTACTGCTTCTTTACCAGAGAGAGAAAGAGGAAAAGACAAAAAATACAGCAGCAATAATAACAAAAGAATGAAGATAAGGAGAAAACACGTGAAAAAGAAGGAACGCGAAAAAGAAGGAGAAGAATGAGGAGGAGGAGGAAGACGAATCTCTGTTGCTGTTTTCGTTCGTTTCTGGTTGTTCCTTGCCAAATTTTCTCGCGATTCTTCTCCAGTAGTGGTTTTTGCAGAGAACGTACTGAAGTTTGAGTGATTTTGAGAGAGATTCGAAGAGAACGAGCAGCCAAATTTTCTCGCGATTCTTCTCCAGTAGTGGTTTTTGCAGAGAACATACTGAAGTTTGAGTGATTTTGAGAGAGATTCGAAGAGAATGAGCAGTTTTGTATTGAGGAAGAAGTAACGTTTTTTCATAATGAGCGTTAAGTAACGAATGTGCGTGACTCTATTTAGACTTGTGCCAACTTGGTTACATGGATGTCTAGCGCGCCCGAATAATAAATTATGTTATTTCAAATGTCACAAGAAAATTATGTTATTTCAAATTAAATGATTTATATAACGGTGATTTTATTTATTATTATAAATGCTGAATTGAATAAGTTATAATTATTAGAATAGTAAGAGACCCAATAGTGTTTTTCAAGTCCAATTTAATTTAATTTTGGAAATTGTTACGCCTCTATTTTAGTTTGTTTTGTTATTAAGGTTTGTTAGAAGATTTCATTTAGTTTTGATTTGCTCAGTAGTATTTTTAGGAATTTTAAATTTAAATCAAATCTGATTTAATCTAATGAAATCAAATCTGATTTAAATTAATTATCATATCTTTAGGATTTTAAAATTTAAATCAAATCTTATCTAATCCAATAAGATTAAATTTGATTTTTTTTGTGACTGATCAAATTTGATTTAAATTAGTTATCTTATCTTTAGGAGATTTAAATTAAATTATCTTATTTTATTTATTTTTTCTGCTAGTTTGTTAATTGTTAGGGACCTAATTAAACACATTTGGTGAGACAATTTAAAATTTTCAATTGCTTTATGCACGTTCCTTTTTAGTGTGATTAAATGAAGTAAGTGATTTGTTTCGCATAAAGAAAATTAAGGATCCGATACTAAGGTAATTGTGTGTGCTAGTTTCTTTCAATTTTCATCATTTTTATTGAGATGGTCATGTTCTTTGAAGGTTTATTAAGAAATCCCTTCCGATATCATAGGTTGCTAAAAAGTAAAAACAGATTTTTTAAAAGTCTAATAAAAAAATTCCTTATTTATCTTTTTATGTTTTCGCTGTGTCTTTAGAGTGTGCCTTTTTGTGTTATTCTTTTTTTTTTTTATCTTTCCGTTCTTTATTAAACTCCCTAAATCCTCTAATAACTTCTTATCATTTGTCCTCAGCAATTTTTTTTATAAGAAGAATTATAATTCAACTGTTTTAGAAATACAGTATTATAATATATATTGTTGGTGATTCAATAGAAATGATTTGAATTAATAAAAATTTTATTTTAACAGTATATGGTTAAAGTTACATATCTTTCACCAAATAAAAGTTCGATAAACAATTTATCTGAACCAATCAAATTACCGTGTTTCGGTTTAGCAGTAAGGTTGCTGCTTATAGTAACGAATTACATTTTGTAGATTTAGTTCTCCATAATTGTGAAGAACTGAAAATATATATATATATATGAAAAAACAATATTGAATGAAAAGCTTAAGAAAAATGTAGTATTGTAGATTTGTAGTATTA
>NC_029793.2:4586706-4587872 GCF_000816755.2 Arachis ipaensis | reverse complement strand
ATGTGTACAAAATTTTAATAAATATATGTATAAATTATATATTTTTTGTGTATAAAATATTTATAATTATGAATAAAAATTATTGTTGATTAAATACTAATAAAAAATAATAATATTTATTGATCATATAATATTACTCTTGTATTAATATGAAAAAATCAAAAGTATTAATGTCGATAGTCATTTTTTGACACGGTGTTAATTAACATTATTTAAAAGTTGAGAGTTCTGCATATTCTTCCAAATTCAGTCAAATTTATTTATTTATTTTTACATTTTAAAGGTGAGTTTTGTAGAGTTCGATGGAGGAGTACTTGAAATTTTTAAGAGTACATAGTTCATACAAACGATAAAAAATAGTAGCTACATATATTTGTACGCAAATTTTTTAGGTAGACAATTATTTTTGTAAACAATATGAATAATGTAAATTTTAACATTAGCATAATCATCTGTATACATAGTGAATTAAACATCCAGTTATTGTGTATGAGTAAATCGAATCAAAAGAAATAACCATCTAATTAAAAATAATAAATATACTGAATAAATATTTAAATTTAGCTTTACTCCTTATTACATTTATATTATATTTATTATAATGATTTCAAGTTTAAAAAAAAAATTATCAAAGCCAATGAGTAATAGCTCAAATGGCATAGTCTCCCCATACTCAATTATTAAGAGGTTGCGGATTCGAGTCTCCTATCTTTGGTTAAAAAAAAAAAAATTTATTAAATACTATTATTACTTACTTTTATTTGGTTTTATTGCACAACTGTAGCTGCTGAAATTAGTGTTGGAAAAGAAAAAAGTTTGACAAAAGCAGCTAAATTTAAAGTCGGCGATGTAATGAGTGGGTGAAGAAGGAACAACCCCAAAGTTTAGCTGACAATTTCTTCGTTTCTCTCAATTCTCCGATTTTCTCACACTCCACACGCCACCGTTCCGAATCTCTATTTAACAACCGCCGCAGCTCCTCCAGGTTTCCTTTTATCTCTCTCTCTCTAACATCCCTGTTCGTCGTTTATTCCCGTGGTTTGGTTTTTAATTTTCGTCGCTGATTTCCCAGTATTACGATTGGATTAACTTTAATTGGTGAGTTATCTTTGTTTCTGGTGTACGATTGGTAATGTTCCATTGAAAGGCTGAGTGGAAATTGCGGG
>NC_029793.2:4583945-4586368 GCF_000816755.2 Arachis ipaensis | reverse complement strand
ATTGGGGGAAATATCATCCGTTTAACGAATTTGATAGTTTAAGCTGTGTTTGATTTAGCTTAAAAATCTTGTGTGATTGAAAATTATGGTAGTAAGTTGTAGAGGGATACATGTTAGGGCAGAAAATCTTTACCTTATTGTTGGCCAAAATAAAACAACTCAGAACTGGAATATGGGAATTGCTTAGTGATTACCCCTTCAAACTTATCTGTATTCGCGCCGGAGATGCCGCAGAATTGTTAATAACTCGACAAGCTTATGGAAAGGAGCATAAAGTATGCCTCCGGCAGTGGGAATTTTACCCTCTCTTACTGGAAAATCAACATAACATGGTTAAGAAGAGAATCTATTGGAATGAAAAGGTAGGGGGAAAAATAAATGGAATTCTTTTAGCATAAGAAAAAAGTTATATGCTGTGCAACATTTTTGCTACATGGAGAGACATCAATTATCATTCCTCTCTTTGTAAGAGGATTATTACTTTTTTTTGTGTCTTGGGTATAAAGTTGTTTGGTTGCCTGTTTCTGAGGTTGTCTGTAAAGATTGTGCACCACTCACCAAGCACTGTCAAGTGGAGTGTATGCAAAAGCATTTACAATCAAGAAAGAATTAGTAACTAGTATATTGCTGGTTTTTTGGTATAGATGAACGTTTTGGGTTGAGGTTGTTGCTTAGGTCTTATGCTGTTTTTGTTCCGACTTATGCCCCTTCATAGTCGCTCCAGTGGAGAGTTAAATGGGTGTGTTTTTAAATGGGTCAAGATGTTGGGCATATTTTCAGTGCATGCCTTTTATAATCCTACCATGATAACTTGTGGCTCAGAATAATTTAGGTTGGATAATGGATATCATGGTCTTTTTTTCCCTAACTTCCCTGGCTTGGGACATTGGCTTGAATGATCCTGGCTTGTCAGGCTTGAGGCATCCTTGGGTCTGTGAATTCAGTTACCTTGCTTTGCTTCGTATTTATCGGTAGTAGACTCAAGTTAGTAAATTATCATTCCTAGTCCCATACAACCTTTGAATGCCGTGTTAACTGGGAAAAAAAAAACAGATTTGGTTTTTACCTACTGCATTGACTGCAATTTATGGAATCTTAAGTTTATTCTTTTGGAAATCCTTAATTGATTTTATATAGCATGTCTGTTGAACATTTAATGTTAATTTATGATAATCATTTCTCGAATAATGCTTTTGATTTGATTTCCATGTTTGGATTATTCTGAAGTTATTGGTGGGTTGACGTGTCTTTGACATCTTTTGTTTATTAAAGATAAGCAGCTGTTAATATTGCTTGAAGTATCTTTACAAAGCCTGTATAAACTGAGTCATCCTTAATACTCTGTTGTCCATTTACATCAAGTTTACATTATTGTCGAGGGGAATCAAGATAGTAGCTTGTTGTGTGGTGGGTCACAATTCAGATGATTATGCTCATTTGGTTGCATTCTATCTTATTACAATCAAAGCTTATTTAAAGAGATTTTGAGGATGTCCAGTGTAGGACTACGTGGTATATCAACAATTGCTATTGATGATCTTTTTAATGCCTTGTAAATACAAATATTCCCTTTATGTGTTCTTTTCGGAGGCTGATTTGATAAGAATGTTCTTTTTTGGTGTTCCAGTTAATGTCGATTTGATGGATACCAATAATTGGAGACCTAATCAAGGCGCTGAACCTATTATGGATAATAATGATTGGAGAAGTCAGCTGCAGCCTGAGTCCCGCCAAAGAATTGTTAATAAAATGTAAGATTCAGTTTTAATGTTGTGCCTGTACCACAGATGTGATTTATATCTTTTTAACTGTTGCATGTCAAAAGAACACATTTGTTAAATACGTTGACAAAATTTACTTCCTATTTTTGGTCCATTAGAAAAGAAAAAGAAAAAGAAAGTGTGGTTAAAGAACATGAGCATAGTAGCATACTGTGTAATTGTCTAGTGCGTATATTTTATTCTCTCTCTCTAAATTCAAATGTCTACATTTGTTATATGCTGCTTATGTTTGTATGTCACAATCTGTTGTAGCTTCTGTTGATTCAACTGCACAAACTGGACAGCCAAGTGCTGGTGATTGGCAAGAAGAAGTGTATCAGAAGGTAATAGGCAACTTCCTCATTGCTTTTCTTGGATTGAACAACAGAAATTAGTCAAATGAACGCTAAGTTAAATAATGGAAGTTGATGGCACTTATTTTGAGGGTTTTTATTAAGATCTCTCTGTTAGTGCAACAGTGAAACTTTTCTTCATATTATTTCTGAAATAGTGTGGACTATATTAATGAAAACTGTTGGTTTCTACCCTGAGCAGGAATATCCTCTTCCGTGAATCTCTTTTATTAGTACCTTACTCATCCTCACTTACTAGCATCAGCTATCAAGGCAGATTCATCATAATGTTTAATCTGATAGTGTTTTG
>NC_029793.2:4578382-4583743 GCF_000816755.2 Arachis ipaensis | reverse complement strand
GCGGTCAGAAAAGGATGAAAATTCTCTCCTCTGCGGCTGCTTTTCCAACATATTTATTCTGTTATGATGCATATTGCTTGCATGAGATATTTCAAGGTTTCTAATGCCAGTTATTTGATTCTTGATTATTTGAACATACAGATCAAAATCATGAAAGAAAATTACTTGCCAGAGTTGACTGAAATGTACCAGAAAATTGCCTCTAAACTTCAGCAGGTATGTTCTGTGTTCTTTTATTGCTGCTATGGGTAAAGAATTCTTTTCCGTGGAGTTTGCAGTGTGTTAAGCACTTTCAAGTGTTCTTCACTGATCTTGAATGAAGCCCTTCATTTATTTATTTACTTTAGAATAACATAAATTTGTTTAACCTTGTATCTTTTCCCTATCAGCATGATTTACCCAACCAACCAAAGTCAGATCAACTTGAAAAGCTGAAGGTATTTAAATTGATGTTGGAGCGTATTATAGCATTCCTCCAGGTGTCCAAGGGAAGCATTTTACCTAATTACAAGGATAAAATGAGTTCATATGAGAAGCAGATTATAAACTTCATAAATACAAATAGACCTAGGAAAGCCCCAGGACAACTTCCCCCAACTCATATACACTCAATGTCACAGTCACAATCCCAAGTCACTCAGGCCCAGTCTCATGAAAATCAAATGAACTCTCAGTTGCAAACAACAAATATACAAGGTTCTGTACCGATGACACAGCAGAATAATATGACAAGTATGCAGATGTCTGGTGTATCACCAGCACAACAAAATATGATCAATTCAATGCAACCCGGTACCAATTTAGATTCAGGACAAGGCAATGCTATTAACTCTCTGCAGCAGGTTCCAGTGAGTTCCCTTCAACAGAACCCTGTTAGTGCTCCTCAGCAAAGTAACGTTAACTCATTGTCTTCACAAGGTGGGGTAAATATGATCCAATCAAATCTTAATTCCCTCCAGCCAGGTTCAAATATGCTTCAACAGCAGCAACTAAAACAGCACGAACAGCAGATATTGCAGAGTCAACAGCTCAAACAGCAATATCAACAGCGGCAATTGATACAGAGGCAGCAGATGCTACAACAGCAGCAGCAGCAGCAGCAGCAGCAGCAACAACAGCAACAGCAACAGCAGCAGCAGCAGTTACACCAGTCAGCAAAGCAACAGTTGCCGGCACAATTGCAGACACATCAAATGCAACAACTTCACCAAATGAATGAAGTAACCGATATAAAGGTGAGGCAAGCAATCGGTGTTAAGCCGGGGGTCTTTCAGCAAAATCTTAACTCCAACCAACGCTCAGCTTTTCCTCATCAACAGCTGAAACAAGGGAATTCTTTTCCAGCTTCTTCACCCCAACTCCTTCAGGCTGCGTCTCCTCAGATTCCACAGCATTCATCTCCTCAGGTTGACCAACAAAATCATCCTCCGTCTCTCACAAAAGCTGGTACCCCTCTGCAATCTGCCAACTCACCTTTTGTAGGCCCTACTCCTTCACCTCCTTTGGCTCCATCTCCTATGCCAGGAGATTCTGAGAAGCCCATTTCTGGTCTCTCTACAATGTCAAATGCTGTTAATGTTGGACACCAACAAACAAGTAGCACAGTAGCACCTGCTCAATCCCTTGCCATTGGAACTCCTGGGATATCAGCCTCCCCATTACTAGCGGAGTTTAGTGGCCTAGATGGTCCTCATGGTAATGCCTTGGCACCCACTTCTGGAAAGTCATCTGTAACTGATCAGCCTCTTGAGCGCCTAATTAGAGTGGTTAGTCCAGTTAATCTTAAGCTGGCCTGATGGGTGTGTGTGACCTTCAAGTATTTTAGATTTGTTGATAAGAGTTTCTGCAGTTATCTACTGTTTTAATTTTGGATTTATAAATGACAAATTTATGCCTTAATCGTGATTCAGATGAAATCCATGTCATCCAAAGCATTAACTGCCGCAGTCAGTGATATTGGTTCAGTTGTCAGCATGAATGATAGAATAGCAGGATCAGCTCCAGGTAATGGATCCAGAGCTGCTGTCGGGGAAGACTTGGTTGCCATGACTAACTGTCGTCTTCAGGCCAGAAATTTCATCACCCAAGATGGTGCCAATGGAACCAGGAGGATGAAGCGCTACACTAATGCTACCCCTTTGAATGTTGCATCATCTGCTGGTAGCATGAACGATAGCATTAAGCAATTAACTTTGGAGGCATCTGATTTGGAGTCAACTGCAACGTCTAGCATCAAGAAGCCAAGGATTGAGGTACTTATGCTTTCTTTTACTGCCTTCATTTTCGGGCTTCCCGTTACTACTAATGGACTTAACTACATGGATTATAACTCATATACCTTCTATTTATTTAAACTCTATTTCTAAATTTAAAGTTTTTGTTAATCATGGCTTTTCTTTATTGCAAATTCTAGGGATCTAGACTTCGAAAGAAACATATTTTGCAAATGACTGTTATATGCCCCTTTGGATGACATGAGCTTGGCACCTGGTATCTATTGTTTTTGTTCTCACTCAAGGGTTTTAGCCATCTCCAACTAGTGGGAAAGGGCTTTGTTTCAATGTTGTTGGCTTAGTGAGATCTCTTTGAAAAATTTAATGTGTGGGAACATTTGCTGTTTTGGTGTTCGATGGCTGATGAGAACTTTATTTGTACATGGCAGGCTAATCATGCTCTTTTGGAAGAAATCAGGGAGATTAATCAGCGACTTATTGACACAGTAGTAGATATAAGTGAAGAAGAAGTTGATCCAACTTCAGCTGCTGCAGCTGCTGATGGGGCAGAAGGGACCGTTGTCAAATGTTCCTTTGTTGCTGTGGCTCTCAGTCCGAGCCTAAAATCCCAATATGCTTCTGCACAGATGGTGGGCTTTTAGAACGCTTAAGCCATATGCACATTCAGTAATTGTTCATATATATATATATAAGAACTTCTCTTTATTTATTGTATGCAGTCACCGATTCAACCCCTGCGCTTGCTTGTTCCTACAAATTATCCTAATTGTTCTCCTTTACTTCTTGACAAGTTTCCAGTTGAATCCAGGTGAGAATGAGCATTGCAACTACTATATTCCCATTTCCTTAGTTTTCCTTATATTTGCTGGCAAGTCTTCTGGCTTTAATGATAATGAAAACAATAAATTGATGTTGACAGTAAGGAGAACGAAGATCTTTCACTGAAGGCAAAGGCGAGGTTTAGCATATCCCTGAGAAGTTTATCACAACCAATGTCTCTTGGGGAGATTGCAAGGACCTGGGATATCTGCGCTCGCACAGTTATTTCTGAGCATGCTCAACAGAGTGGTGGAGGAAGCTTCAGTTCTAAGTATGGCACTTGGGAGGATTGCTTGACCAGTGCATGATCGTGGCATTGACACGGTACCCCCCTTTTATCCCTCGTTTTGCCTTGGGCTCTGTAATGATTGGAACTCGTCATTGTGTCAATTATACAAGACATTTTATACAAGACAGACGCCTAAGATAATACCTGCTGTAGTAAATATGTGAATTAATCAGATTGCCACGGTCATGTACCCTATGAATGTTGCGTAATGTAGCTGTTGGTTGCTATTATTATTGACAAAGAATAGGGCAGTTTGTGTAGTGGTGGACTTCGGAGACAATATATTTGCAAATAGGATTTTCTCCTATGTTTTCTTTCGATGTCATGTAACATGTTTCTCCGTGCAAATTTATACGCGTTATGCAGAAATTTGTATTAAGAGTGCTATGGGAGAATTACAGGGAAGTTATAAGAAGTGGATTGTCAAATTAGCATATTTCTCTTAATGTTACCTGCTCGGTGACCAATATATTTTCTTCTTTTTGTTTTGCCTTGTATTTGAGCTAATATTACTCAATTCATTACTTTTTTACACTAAAAGTATTGGCACTCTTAACATTTCACGTCTATATATTGACATGAGAAATTTAGAATAGAAGGAAAATTTAGACCGTTAAGTTTTGTATGAATGACCAAAATTAAAGCTAGAAAGTTATACAAGTTTCTAAACGGTCATATACTCCCCATGATGCACGGACACTAATACGGACATGGGACACGCTGACACGCGAATTTTAAAATCTTACATGACACGGGGACACACATATATATAAAATATAAAGTATTTTTTAGATAAATTGTAATGATATTTTGATATTTTATTGATATTAAAATATAAATTAAAATTTTTAATTATTTTTAATGTCTTATTTTAATTATATCAAGTATTTAAAATATTTTTTATTTTAATAAATAATAATATGTACTATATTTAAATTTATTTTAAGAATATATATTAAGAATAAGACTGGACACGCGAACACGTGATGATATTTAGGTGTGTCCAAGCGTGTCCGGAGAAGAATTTTTTATTTTTTATTAAGACACGGTTGGACACAGCAGACACGTGTGTCGGTGAGTATCGTGTCCGAAATGTGTTCGACACGAGGACACAATAACTAAGCGATAGTATACTCCTGTAGTGAGTTCTCATCTTTTTAATCCTAATTATTTATTGTTATATAGTCCAAATTTGTTATTCTGTTTGCCTTTATTTGGGTATATGTTTTCTACTTTTACCAATATAGAATTGATCGTAGTGATAAACATCTTGATCATTTAATCATTGGTCTTGGATTTGAATATCGAAGATAAATAAATAGCTAAATCGGATTGAATTAGTCAAAATACTTGTGAATATTAGCGACTTCCCAAATTTAAGGTTAGGGATATGAAAAGTATTGGGATCATTAAATCTAATATAGGTTCGATTCTGGCTGATAAAGGCTGTCATTGTTCTTGTACGAACAGGATCAATGGGGCATCTTGTTAACTTATCTTTGTTTAGATTTAAATAATTGGTCTAATATTTACTTGAAAAATGTTAGTTGTCTTTTAACTTTGTCTTTATTCAGCCTTTTTATTATTTTATTATTATTTAATTAATTTAAATATCACTGTATTTACTTTTAGCATTCGGGAGCTTCTAGCTTTTGGCTTTTTGTACTGCATCATTTTCTATCGTTGAAACTACATTAAAAGAGGAGCAGTCATACACGTATTCTTTTTCACACATCACAGTAACCTAGATTATAACCAATTGAACAAGTTTGATTTCTCATCCTTAATTCACTAATTCATTTTTAACAAACCCCCTGATATGTTGAACTCCTAAGATCAGTTATTAAGAGTGTCACGGGACAAAACATACACAAATATGGTAGAATATAAATATATTTGATAGGACAGAGATAAGGACAAAGAAAAATATCATAAGACTTAAATACATGATCCTAGTGTGTATTTTAGTTTTAAATATTTTGAACTGTATCTATGTTATATCATGTCTCTGGGTTATAT
>NC_029793.2:4573923-4578264 GCF_000816755.2 Arachis ipaensis | reverse complement strand
AAATTTACTGATGCGAAATTACCAACTTTTATTAATAAAAATCCCTACATCACTATGTTTTAATCTACGCGCGTATCTTATAAAAATATAATATGTAGTTTTAATTTAACTATAATAAAATTATATAAATAAACAGTAATTAAATAATTATGTAAAATAAGTTTTTGTTTAAATATAGTACTAGTAGTTCTAGTACAACACAAGATGGGCAGCCCCCACCTGAAATTGCAAAAATTACCGGTAATGATGCTTCAGATATTCCTTTTCCTTTGAAATGATGAGCACTGGTACCACTGCTGCTGTAAAGCAAACGAAGAAACCAAAAAAACAAAGCAGAATCAGAAAAAGAAAGCAAAAGTAAAACGACGTCGTAATTATTCGCGGGAAACCCCTCATGTCTCCAATGCGCGAGACACGCCATCAATCCCTCGTTGTTCCACGCGCTTTTTCTCTCTCCCTCACTCGCTTCCAAAACCAAAAACCGTTTCAAATAAATAACCGCTCACACACCAGTTTCCACACACACACACACATATCATAACTAAAACCGTTAACAGTTAAGAGTTAAATAACGCCGTTACCGATGCCTGAAGCCGTCGTCGATTTCCGCGCTCCGCCGCCGTCTCCGGTTGCCTCAGGACGGCGATCGTCGGTAACTAATGACGAAGTTTTAACGGAGTTTCTAGAATCCTCGCTCCGCGTCCCTGATCTCGTGTTGCCCGATAAGTTCTTCCCGAAACAGAAGCTTCTAGAAACTCCGCCAAAGGTCGACTTCGTTTCTCTCTGTTTTCACCGTGACGAGGCGGAATGCGATGCCGTTTTGGACGCCATGGCGAAAATCGGGTGCTTCCAGCTCATGAACCACGGGATTCCGAGGGAGCTCGTGGTGTCTGCTGCGGAGGCCGCCGCCGGAGTGTTCGGTGTGCCGCCCGTGAAGAGAGAGGCTTTGATGAGGTCACCGGAGAAGCCTTGGGGTTATGAAGAGTATCATGGCGGAGAAGAAGAAGAAGAAGGGAGTGAGATGTGTGAAGAGTTCGTGTGGTGCAGAGAAGACGAGTTGAAGTTGAATATGGAGGGAATTTCGCCTATTGGATATCCAAATTTCAGGTAATTAACGTTATGTTAATTAATTATTAATAATTGATAATTAGATAATAAATAACCCTATATACGTAATATAATGCATCCATTTTATTAACAAATCATTAGTACATAGCTAGCTACTACTAGAACTTATTATGTATATAGATTGTGATTATATATCTGCATGCCAAGAGAGGATTGCGTGATTTGTGATTAATTAAATATTTCAATCTTGCATGTAGTAATCAAATTCTAAAATATAGGATTTCTCAACTATTGGTTCCCCACTAGATATTTCAATCTTGCATGTAGTAATCAAATTCTAAAACATCATTGGCACTACACTAGATAAGATGAATATTATTGTTGAGGAATGCTACGGGACAGCAACTTTTGTGATTTGTAGTCATCAAATAGCCATCAATGATGATTTTAATGGTGTGAGATTGGTATGAGATTTTATCCAATAGCTCACTTTTTTTTGCTGGTTACATGCTGGCCAAAATTTAACAAAGTTGCTGGCCCCTAGACTTTTTCTATTATTGTTTGCTATTAACTATAAAGTGAATTCTATGGTATATATATATATATAGATAAACATTCATATGTTCAATTACCAAAAATGAAAATAAGATAAATATTTAATATGTTCAAAATCTCTGATATGAACTAAAATTTGCATAATCTTGATGTAGTTTTCACTTAAGATAAGGTCGCGCATTATTTTTTAGTAATATATGATGAGTTTACATAAGTATAAGAAAAACAAATCATATGTTTTTTTTTTTCTTTTCTTTTATAATTATATCATATATGTTTTAGAAACGTTACTAGTGGTCATGGAAGGATGATAATTATTGTTGTTCTATAAAATATAACAATGAACAACAGATTTTATTTAAATATTTTGATTTTAGAATATATTGACAGAACATAGTCACCAAAAAAAAAATATTGACAGAACAAAAAATTAGAGAAAGGGAGAATAATTCTCAAGCATGAATTTGGATTATTTTATGGTGGTTGCTCACATATCCTTACATTTAAATGGGCATAAATATTCTTTTTACTTTACACTATTTAAAAAGTGACATATATGTTAAATTTAATGACACCTAATTAAATTTTAGCCAACTTTTATTTTAATTTTTAAATTTAAATTTTATTGATTTTATCATCCTTAAATTTTGTTACTAACCTTTTAATTTTAGACTTTAAACCCCTATATTAATCATAACTATTTAACTTAACACATATGAACAACACTTTGGATTATATATAACCAAGCAGCTATTGTAAGTGAGAAAGTATGATCATAAAATTCATTCAATCACTGTAGTTTAAAAGAAAGAAGAGAAAAAGAAGCACACTAATTATTCTGTCACACGCAAAGCTAGTGGAGGAAAGGTAACTGGTTTATTCTTGCTTAGTTATGATCCAACATAATAATTAAGCTAGCTGGCTATAATCAACTGAAATTGCACGAGTTAGGAGCAAAACATCTTTACACTTCATCATTTATTGTTTAAAAAACTGCACATGCAGTAGTGAGCACTATACTTTACACATCCATTAACTCTCAAAATTAGGAGTAATGCATTGCACGCATGTAATGTCACTTATCAATGAATTCATGAGAATAACTAAAGATAAATTGACATTCAGATGCTTAGAAAATGTATAATAAAAAGTAGTACTTATTTATAGGTCAGGAATATCATTTAAACATAATGACAAAATTAATTTTATATCAAACTAAATAAATATAAAATCTGAAAATATTCTAAGTATATTCTTACAGTCAATGTCAAGATATTCCATGACAACTATTCACGAAGTGTTGCTCAATGTTTTTAAATCTTTTTTGCAGCAAGAAAATGGAAAAACTCATGCTACGCATCGAGACTGTGGCCGAGAAAATTTTACCGGTGATACTGGAAAAGATTGCAAGAAAAATTAAAGTTGATGATATGGATTTGGTTCATCATGGGCATGATGTTGGAACAGTATGTTGTATATATAAGCATTGCAGAGATAATAGAGAAGATCAATGGCCTAACTCCTTAAAATATGATGTGATTAGAATGCTGATTAGGGGAACGGATTACTCACACTCATTGGGTTTTCATGTATGCGATGGATCTACAGAGTTCCATGTTTACTCTAAGAAAAGTTGGCTCTCTTTCTGTCCAGAAGAAGGTGCCATTATAATCACCGGTGGTGATGAAACTCAGGTAATTTAATTTACACTTCTGCATGCCTCCATTTTATGCCTCCCCATTTTTCTTTTGTTTAATTTTCTTAATCATCGATTTAAAACGATTATATTAGTAACTAATTTTATAAGAGAACAATTGAGTATACACCTTTGTTGACCCTTTTGTGTTATTATTAGTAATATAGCAATCTCCTTATGTTGTTCAATTTGCACTTGGTACAAGATGAGAAGGGATTAGAGGGGAAAGTTCTATGTAAATTTTGCTTTAATCTACTAGGGGCAAAATAGTCTTTTCATTTTGAAGTGAAATATTCTTATGAATAGGAATACTGCATTTCCTTCCCTAACACTGGAAATGAAAATTAGCCAAAAATCATAAGACATACCAGCTACAAAACACAGAATGTTTGTGTAAGAGTAAAGTATCGTTTTTGTCCCTAACGTTTGGGGTAAATCTTATTTTTGTTCCTAACGTTTAAATAGTCCTATTTTTATTTTTAACGTTTGTAAAAGTGATTCAATGTTATCCTGCCATCAATTACACATCATGAGCGCTTTAGTTTGAGTTTTAAAAATCTCTTCTTGAAGTTAGAATACAAATGTTCTGGGATAGAATCGATGATCTACTCCGAAAAATAGCTCATCAAATGTTGAAATTAATTTCTACAACATTTACATAATTCACTTTTTTAGGGACATAATTGAATCTAAACACAAATAGTGGGTATAATATTAAAATCGAACACATCTAAGTGAGACCTAATTGAGAATGAATACATCTAAGTGAGAATAATTGAAAAATATAATATAATTTGTTAGTATAATTGATAGTATGATAACATTGAATCACTTTTATAAACGTTAAGGATACAAATAAGACTTACTCCAAACGTTGGGGACAAAAACGATACTTTACTCTTTTGTGTAATTATTCATAGTTTCTTCTTTAGTATATTTTCTTTGTGAATTGAATGTACAATAAAACTAATATTCTTATATATTAACTTTATTTTTCTTATTTTTTTTATTATAATTAAATT
>NC_029793.2:4572010-4573118 GCF_000816755.2 Arachis ipaensis | reverse complement strand
AGAGAATGAGTGATGGGCATTACAAGCACGTTATTGGGAGGCCAATATTTAGAGGCAAGAATGAAGACAGCATTTCAATGGCCTTCCTCTATCATACTAACGATGCCAAAAACGATATTCAAACCAATAGTGGAAGAACTATTTCACTTGCCCAGCAAGCCGTTTTGGCTATAATTTTGACCCTTATGTATCACGTCCTGATTTTTGTAACCAAATTTTTGAACTAGTTAAATGTGACTTTGTCAATTTATATAAGAGGATGTTTGATTCATGGTTCATGCCCTGTGATTTCTGAATTTCTACACCCATCATTATTTTCGTATTTAAGAAGTGCTCTAACAAATATCAAACCAGAAGAGACTAGAATAACAGTTTCTAAAGAAACACAACAAAATCAAATCCCAAATTTAAGATGGATCAGAACATAAAGTGTTTAAACTGCAACTTTCAGAAAATAAAATACTGTCAAATACTCAACTAGGTACCTAGAGATGGTTGGGAGAAAAAGGAGAAAAGGGTTTCAAAATAACATCAACAACTTAATATATATATGTTGCTTAAAGGTTGCATAGAGCTTATACAACACAACGTCAAGTCTTCCTATACTTCACATCATCCATTCTACAGAGTTTCATGTTTACTCTTAAGAAAAATTGTCTCTCTTTCTGTCCAGAAGAAGGTGCCATTATAATCATGGTGGTCATGAAACTTGGGTTAATTCATGTACACTTCTGCATGTCTCCTCATTTTTCTTTATTTAATTTCCTCTAATCAATTTAAAACGATTAGATTAATAACTAATTCTATAAAAGAACAATTGAGTGTACACCTCTGTTGATCCTTGTGTTATTATTAGTAATATAGCAATCTACTTATGTTGTTCAATTTGCACTTGGTACAACATGAGAAGGGATTAGAGTTCTATGTAAATTTTTCTTTAATATACTAGGGGTAAAATAGTCTTTTCATTTTGAAGTGAAATATTATGAAAAGGAAAACTGCATTTCCTCCTCTCACAGTGAAAATGAAAATTAGCCGGTCTTAAGACATACCAGCTACAAAACACAAAGAATGTGTTAATTTTGTGTACTTATTCATAGTTATAGTT
>NC_029793.2:4568300-4571839 GCF_000816755.2 Arachis ipaensis | reverse complement strand
TAGAGCAGTCTATCTTTGTTCTCCCAACAGATTGATGAGATTTACAAGCGCGTTATTGGAAGGCCAATATTAAGAACAAGTTGGAAGGCCAATATTAAGAACAAGTCCAATGCTCGCATTCATTTGCATTTCATTTTAAGTCCAAAATGCCACATCAAATCCCAAATATAAGATAGATCCGAACATAAAAGTGTTTAAACTGCAACTTTCAAAAAGGAAAATACTGTCAACTAGGTAGCTAGATCTGATTGGAAAAAAAAAAAAAAAAAGAGTTTAAAAATAACATCAACAACTTATGTTTATGTTGCTTAAATTAAAAGTTGCATAGAACAAAAGCATGATGTCGAGTCTTCTTATACTTCACATAATCCACCCTTCCAAGTTCACACTTCCATGCTGAAGCAATAGGAGTCATCTCCTTTATAGCCGCCTGAGGAAAGAAAAAAACTACTTGAATGTAAAAAGCCAGATTAAGAAAAAACTATTAGAAAACAATATTTATATCATCTGTGTGATTCATAATGCAAACGGGGCAGGTTGAACAGTTCTATCGCAAGAATTAAGGCTCTGTTTAAGGCTTTAAGCACTTTTGACCATGATTTAAAATTTAATTTTGCATATCATCAATATGTATAATTCCAGTTTACATTATCGATTCGCGATTCATACATATTTGCATTATCAATAAACTTTTACCAAATATTCATGTCATAATTCATGTGAAGGAAGGATTGCATATATCTCACGTAATATCACAATCATTCTAATATATATATAAAATAAAAAATGTGTAATCATGTACATAAAATCCTAACAAATACAATTCTGTCTTCTTTAATTAAATTACCTTTAGAATACCAATAATGTTTTTCCATGTGTTGCTTTTAATCTAAAATCCTAGAAAAAGATCGATTTAAAATGTTATAATCTTATTGTATTGACCCAACACTTTATTTTTGTATAATATAAATACATGAAATCCAATTTCATATACAAGTCAACGACAAACAACAAAGCCTTTTCCCAATTTCATGTAATATCACAAAAGAACTAATTCAAGAAAATTCTACAGCATTAGTTAAAAGTGCAGACAGCAAACATGAGGAAGCAGTGAAATATATGCCAGTACACCCTATATAAAATGGCAGTATAACAGATGATTCTTTCCATAAGATAACTAATTTTTCACATATAGAATGGACCCTGGTTCACTTTTCACAATTTTCATACTAATTTTTTAAACATGCCTCATAAGGAAAACTCAGATTTATATTACTCGAGATAGTATTGATATGGCAAACCACAGAGCAGAGGAGAGTTCATACCATTTGCAATACGTGAATTCTTCAACTTGGCATATGCTAGAGCCCCTCGGTAAGACAGATATTTCATTAAGGATATGCTCTTTCTCCTTTTCAAATGAACCAATGTTAGTGTAGATTATAAATGTCTTTAAAACAAGTGCATTTTGCAAGATATAAGCCAAAAATTCACGTTCCTCTAATGAGTCTGGGTATCTTCTAAATTCAAGAATGTTCAAGTGTGACCTAACACAATTAGGTACACTGGCTGGCTGTGTCCAACTGCTAGGTTCAGTACGGGGAGTTTGGTCACCAAAATACTGTACCTGACAACATGGGAAAAAAAATTGTCAAAGGATGCAGGCAATTAATAACAAATAGAAAATGGTGGAATTATGCAAATGTTTATACCCCATTGTTATCAATTTTGAGTACTTGAAGCTTAGGGCAGCAGCAAAGCAGTTTTATTAGGACTCCAGAGTTGAAACTTCTAAAACAAATCCTCAGTTGACGTAAGTAGCTAAATTCTGGGAAGTGTAAATTTGGAGCTTTGACCAAGCACTGTGTGAAAGATAACACAACCGTTTAGAGATTCCAATAAGCAAGTTAGAATGAGTAACGGATTATGAGACACCGACAAGCATATTACCTGGGTGGTAAATCCCCCCAAAGCCAGCTTCTTCGTCTTGGAGAGTGCCTGGAGAAGTTTGGGTACCCAATCAACATGCTCAGCCTTGGGAGCAATATCAATAGAAGCTTCCATCATGTTGGGAAAATCACTGATGACTAAAGTCCTTACACACGATTCTTCAAGGTATATACGGAGGTACTCAAGATTCGGGGCGTCTATTTGAATCTCAGTGATTATGGGATCATCAAAGTCTCTTTCTCTTGCCTCTATTAATCTTAGCCTCTTCAAAGAGGGGGAGAGCAAGTGAATGTTAGGATAAAACGATGCATCAAAAATGAAGTAAAGATATTCAAGAGCAGGGCAGGCAGATATGAGGTTGAGGTCAACAGGTACGTCTGGGCCCAGTGATAAATTCTTGAGTAGAGGCAAATGAACCGAAGATATATTATTCAAAACAAGATTAGCCACCAGGGTGAGAGAAACAAGCGAAGCACATGTGAATATTTCATCAACATAGTTGCTACTAACATCACCATACAAAAGGAGATGCATTTCTTGAAGGCAAGGCCCCAGAGCAGCTCGCACCCACCTTCCGACGGCATTGCCGCTATCTAAGTGTGCCCCACAAATGAGGCGGAGCTTTCGGATGTCGGAAAACCTGCGCTGGGATAGAACTGTGTCCACAAAAGACACGAATCTCTCATTGTTCCCAATGCGTTGGGTATCAAAATCAAAGGCTTGGAGATCCTTCCAGAGGTGGCGCCACCGGCGAGACAAGAAGCTGGTGCCCACGGCATCTATGGTTGGGAGGAATGAGACGATGTGGCACAACAACGAGTTTGGTAGGCTGCTGATGATGTCTGTGCCCATGCTTCTTTTTTATGCTGTACATGTTTCAGCCATTTGAGTGGGTCAAACAAAATGTCAATCATATGCAAAGAGTCAGATAAGTCAATGGCTATGTCCATAAAAGAACAAAAACAAAAACTTCTGCTTCAGACCCTAGCTATGAAATGGAAAAAAAAAATGATTTTCTTCTGTTGTCACTTTTTTAGGGTTTATAATTATACCAGAGTGAGTGAGGTTGATATAGGCATATAGACATAGACACCAATTTCGGTATAAATAACATTTTTTTTTTCATGTTAGTTAATGATATTACAGCAAATCGAAATACGGGGAGAAAGTAAAACACTCATCGTTTGAAGGGTAAAATCGGGAGATGAACAGAAATGCAAGAAAGACTGAGAATCAAGAAAGGAGATAAATAACCCTAAAAGTAAAATCAAAATTTACAGAGGATGTTACAGCCTATTTTAAACGTTCAAACTTGTCTATATTAGTGTATGAGTGAAGAGTAACGATAAAAAATTAGGGAAAATGTAAGAACAACGAGAATGCGTAATAACTACTAAGCCAACATTATTTGGGTTAAAAGAAAACAAAAAATGCATGGCATTGGGGATGGTAAGTAGTACCAGGATTTTCACCTTGATGGCTAGGGCTTCGTCGTACTGTGTGGAGGAGAGGAGTCAACCGGGGCTGTCAATTAAAAAATGGGTTCATTGAGGGAGAACAAAAGATAGCGAAGAAGGAAGGATAAGGTG
>NC_029793.2:4567294-4567916 GCF_000816755.2 Arachis ipaensis | reverse complement strand
ATTTATGAATTTTAATAAAAACTGAAATTAGTTTAAATTTGAACAAACAGTCAAAAAAACTCAATTATTAATAAAAATATATCAAATTTATTTTTAGATCCAAATAAATGTCAATTAAACTAAAAAAAGAAACGAAATTATTTAAGGAATAAAAAATTTGATTAATACTTATCATCGGCATCAAGTGAATTAAAATTAACACACAAATGAACCAAAATTAGTTCAGATTTAAATAAGCAGTCAAAAAGACTCAATCATTAACAAAAACACATCGAATTTATTTTTGGATCTAAATGAACTTCAAATAACCTAAGAAATAAATTGAAATTATTTAATGATGTCACCAGAGAAAATCAAAACCAATAAAGGTTTTAGTATAATGTTGGCGTTATTAGTATTTGGTGATGATAACAAAAGAGAAAGATAACAAAAAAAAAGAAAAAAAAAAGACGTAGCATCAGAAAAGAAGAAGAATGGTTTTTCGGAGAGATTTTGAGTGTATATATACGCTCTTTTAATAAGAGTGATTTTTATTGGTATTGAGCCCGCTTGATTAAACTTAGATGACAATAAAATTTAAATGTGTAGCATATCTGTTTATTAATATATATATATATATATA
>NC_029793.2:4544451-4567064 GCF_000816755.2 Arachis ipaensis | reverse complement strand
ATATCTCATATATATAATATATAGGGCTGGGCTACACATACAAGCTTACAAGCTTACAAGTTGGCCCAGCCCAAATACAAGTCACGCGCATCAACACAGATTACATGGAACGTCACTTCACGCGCTCAACACAAACGGTTACGTATGGCAAACTCTTCCACTTCTTCCACTTCTTAAAACGCTTCGAAAACAAGGAAACCCTTCTATTTTCGAGCGAAGATCAAAGTTCAAAATATACATGTCATTGTTCGAAACCTCCGTCAAAACACCATCAAACTCTCCATCAAGAATTTGAAGAGAAAACAAAGCAACAATACTCAACGTAAGTTCATTAAGATTCCTGTATATTTTCCATATTACAAACTATGTTTTGCTTTCCTTCAACGTCGTTGTTCTAGGGTTTACTGTTACTCTTGCTTCTTTGTTACACTGTTCTTCTACGTTGTTGTTCTAAGTTATCCTGTTATTCTTGTTGTTCTAGATCTTCTGGTAAATAATTTTTGGGGTTTATTCCGTAGATTGGGGGGTGTATACTGCTTGAACTTGTAATGTGGCTTGATATTGAAGTATGTTTGAGTGATATCTGACTGATATATATGGATACTATATCTGAATCATATATATGGGAGTATCTCACTGTTATCAATGGGGGTATCTGATTCTTACATGTGGGTGTATCTTACTGTTATCAATGGGTGTATCTGACTCATATATGCGTGTATCTTACTGATATCTCAATTAATTTGATATTGAAGCATGTTTGAGTGATACCTGACTGATATATATGGATTTATCTGAATCATATCTATGGGTGTATCTCACTGTTATCAATGAGTGTATCTGAATCATACCTATGGGTGTATCTTACTGTTATATATGGGTGTATCTTACTGATGTCTTTGGGTGTATTTTTCATTTCAGAGAAAATGACAGCAAGAAAACAAACAAAAGACCTTAAGTGTGCCACACATCTCCTAAGTGATAAGTTCAGAAACATGAGTGAGGAGAAGAAGGCGATTGTGAGGGATCTCAGATTCGGTGGGTTGATGCACATCCCACCACTGAGGGTGGATCACCAACTATTAAGGGAGCTAGCAAACAACTTCAAACTTGGGGACAACAAACTAAAAACAGGATATGGTTCTTTCCAAATAACACCAAAAACAATAGGTCATGCGCTTGGCATCAATGCAACAGGTAACTAGCTTAAAAATATAGGTGTATATTAAGTTGATGCTTGGGTGTATTTAAGTTGATGATTGGGTGTATTTGAACCGACTTGGATACTTTGTTGTTTTCCTTTTTGTAGGAGATCTGTTTCCTGAGAAAGTTGAGTATAAGAAACTTTCTGATGATGACAAAATAATTTTTAGAAGATTCCAGGGTAAGACCCTCAAAAGTCTTATCGATGAAATGATGGAAAAATCGGCGTTGGCAACGAAGAGGAACGCCTGATGTTCAAGAGGATATTCATCCTCTATATACAGATGGCGTTCCTTTTGCCAACGACGATAAACAAAATATCGCCTGTGCACTTGGCCCCAATTTTTAAGATGGACGGCATATCGGAGAGAAACTGGGGGGCATGTTTTGACCTTCATGATCAAGGGCATCACAGACTACAAGGAGAAAAAGAAGAAGGCAATTGATGGCTGCCTCTTCGCCCTGATGATAATTTACTTTCATCTTTCAAAAAACAAAGGCAAGAAGAGGGCTGAAAGACCACCAAAGCCCTGGATTGCCAACTGGACTAAGGAGCAGTTGGTGGAAAGAATGACTGTAGAAAGAGAGGAAATTTTGGTAAGTAAACATAATATGTTGGTTGTATTTTATTTACCTGAAATATCTAATGTTGGTAAGTAAACATAATATGCTGCTAGCTAAAATATCTAATGTTTCAGGGGATTGTGAAGATGGCGGAGACAAGAGCAAGAGAAAAAATGAAAAAAGAAGAAAAAAAAGAAAAAAAACAAGAAATCAAAAAAAAAGGAAGGCGAGTTCAACATCGTCTTCGGAGAAAGAAACTACTGACAGTGACACTTCTACCTCTGAGTCTGAGACTCAAGAAGACTCAGAGGATTCAGGAACAAAACACCGCAGCAAACAGTGAAAAAAGTAAGTACCATACTTGGGTGTAATTGCTTTTTCAAGTTGGGTGTATTTTGTTGATCACGTTGGGTGTATGTAGTTTATTAAGCTGGGTGTGTTTCGTTTGCTGCGTTGGGTGTATCTTGTGCATTCATTTGCGTGTTTTTTTTAGTATGTTCTAAATAATGATTGTTTGCCTTCCAGAATGGACTCCAGAAAAAGAAAAAAGAGTCAAGAGAGGTCCGATTCTGATTCAGAATCTGAATCTGAATCAAGTGATGAGTAATGTCCTGAAATTATTACTCCTTTCTTTTGGCTTCATTATTAAGATTTCGTGTATTAACTGAAGTGTCTCTTATTAACTTATAGGAGCGAATAATCATCACCGGTGGAGAAGGAAAAGAAAAAGAAAAAGACAAAAACATCACCAAAAAAGTAAGCACTTCTTTGGATAATATTCTGTAATAAAATTAATTTTTTATTTCTGATTGGTACTCTTTTTTTTCCACCCAGAACACAACCAAAAAAGAAAAAAGTTGTTGTGGAGGATTCACCTCCTAAAGAAGATCAATACTTTGACGGGTACAGTACCTCGTAAGCTATATTACCGTCTATCATCGTAATTATTTTTGTTAACATCTTCTTTTATGAATGTAGTGAGACATATGAAATATCAAGTGACGAACTAGATGAATGGCTAAGGCAAAACGTTGATAAATCTGCTGCAGAGGGGTATGTCTTGATGGGCTGTCTATTTCATATTTTGGTGTGTTTTGTATGCTAATAATTGTTTCTTGTTTTGCAGGGAGAACCAAGCTGACATGCGATCGACAGAAGGTCGCTATGTGTCGTCTGAAACGTAAGAAGCTTTATTATTCAATAAAATCTTGTTATCATCATTTGGGTGTATTTTGTGGAACCATTTGGCTGTATTTTGTGGATCAAGTTGGGTGTATGTTGTTTACTAAGTTTGGATATTTCGTTTGTTTTGTTGGGTGTATATTGTCCATTCGGTTGCTTGTATCTTGTGCATTCATTTGGGTGTATTTTATACCTGTATCTTATTTTGTCTGAATAACATGAAATCTGTTTAGACTACCGGCTGTGAACTTGGGAAGTGATGATCCTTCCTCTCAAGGACGCACAGAACAGAGTAGTGTAAACCAGCCGTCACAGAGCATGTAATTTCTCTTTCAAATAACCGTTACTTTTGTTCTTCTATTACCCTTCTACTTCTAATTCTGTATATATATTTTTTAGAAAAAAAAAAGCCCTTTATTATTTTATTCAAGAAAAAAAAGGCAGGAAAAAAAAGCAAAAACTGCAAGTATGTAAGTTCTCAAAAAACAAAGCCTGTCTTCTTTTTGAATTGTTCGAGTGTATTTTTTGACTTTCTTTGGGTGTATTTTAGGTTGAGTCCGTCTGATTCGAATATGATGGTTGTGAGGGAACAGACACCGTCGAATGCGCTTGCAATGTGAGTTTTTCAAGAATATTTAAACCTTATAACCTTATTATTTTCAAAAGCGTTGTTAACCCTTTTTTTTTCTTCTTGTTTAGAGTCCCGATTCAGGTTTTTGTGCCTGCATCCCAAACAACCACTGAGACAGATTTTGAACCAACCCCTATGCTACAGATTGAAGGGACTACAGAAACGTAAGAAATAGTATTGGGTGTATATTTGTTTAGAGTTTGGGTGTATATTTGCTAACAGTTTGGGTGTATATTGTTCCTGATTAGTTTTTTTTTACGCCATGATTAATTTTTTGTAACTGTGCAGCACTCCTGAAACCCCCAAACAACTTCAAGAGACCACACCCACGATTCCCCCAGCTCCAACTAAAATGTAAGTTCATCAGACTAAAATCAATCTTTGCTTATCATCTGTATATTCTTATTCTTATTCTTATTCTTATACATGATGACGCAGTCATCCAGCTGCAGAAGACGCTGCTGCCCTGTTGATGATGGCACGGACATCAACCCATGTTCCTAAAACAGATCCAGGGGTGCCATCATTCAGCCTTGGATTGACTGATTCAAGCCAGGAGGGGCCGTCAACGCAGGAGACAGAAATGGCAAAATCTCCTGAAGCTGCAAATTTGATAGAACAATTGGACGATTTGGTCCAAAACATAGCAAGCAGTGCGGCGAAGGGAAAAAACAAAAGTCCACAAATTCAGAGGGAGACTGGGGGACAAAGTTTTGGGAAGTTTGAAACTCCTGGGACAACAAAGCAGATTACGGATGATATGAAACAAAAGTGCTACATCTGGGGGACGAGACTGAAGGAAGACGCAGATGGCAATACTAACGAGTATGAGGAGATGTGCACTCTCGTTGCCCAAGGTGAATACATTTTGATGAGAATGCACCTTGCATCCCTCCAGGCAAAAAGTGATATAGAAACTCAGGTAATATTAGAATAACATTAATGTTTTTATACCAAATTCAACTGCAATGTTTATTAATGTAAAATTGATTTCGGCATATATTTCTAGATTGTATCTGCCATCTGCCTCATCCTCAACCAGAAAAATGAAAAGAGGTTTCAAGAACAAATATACTGTCTCCCCCCCGATATTGTGGTAAGTGTTACTTCTACGAACTTTGGGTGTATTTTATGTATTGATTTGGCTGTATTTTTTACGTTCGATTGGGTGTAAGTTTAGTATTTCATTTCTTGTTTCGCAATTCTTGCAGAGTATGGCGCTTTCGGATCACCCAAAGGGGGAATTCATATCACCGAAAACGAAAAAGGAATTCAGGGTGGAAGCCTACCCGAGTTTCATTCCCTTCATAGATAGAAAAAAATTAACTTCGCATCCATATGTAAGTTTTCGTTTGCTAAATTTGTTAGTACGGTTATTTACTTATATGCCAAATAAAATAACACACTGTTGAAATGTGGCAATCCTTCAGATTTTTGCTCCTGTTTGCCACTCGGGGCATTGGTGGTTATGGCTAATAAATACAACAAAGCAGAAATGTCATATACTTGACCCGCTACACAAAAAAGCTCCAAGCGATGAGAGAAAGGACATTAATAAATTCACTGTAAGTTGCCTCTGTCTTCTTTACTTTAATAGATAGGTCTATTTCGTTAGTTGTGTTGGGTGTATATTGTCCATTCAGTTGGGTGTATCTTGTGCATTTATTCGGGCATATTACTGATTTGTTTTGCTATTTAAGGGATATGTATTTTCAAGATTGATAACATATGCCGGCGGGGAACCTCTACAGAAAGGGGAGAACGAGAAGAAAATTAAAGCATCATATGTTAAAATATCAAGCCAAAAAACAAGGTATAAATTTGTGACTCTGAACATTAAACTTTCGTAAATGAGATTTGTAATTTATTTTCTTCGTTTTCAGCTATGACTGCGCTATCTACGTTATGAAGTGGATGGAGTTAATTGAGCCAGAAAACATCAAAAAGGGGAAGTATGAATGGGATAATTGGCCACAGGTAACTGTCTTTAGAACTATATAACTCTGTATTACTTTACTGAATTAATATTGCTGTTTAAACAGAATATACTTTTTAATTGTAGGAGGAGGTGGACCACTATAGAGTGGAGTATGCTTCCCGGATACTATTCAGTGAGATGAATAAACAGAGAGATCGGGCAATTAGAGAGAGTAGTGCTATAAGGCTGTCGAAGCCATCCTCTGTATTATTGAGTCCGTTTTGTCAGATTAATTCTGCTGATATAGAAACTGCGTAATCCAACTGCTGGGTAGTTTGTAAATTGAACAAATGATGTAAATATTTGCCATTTATCAACAACTTCTATTCCATGTATATTTTTTCCCATAGTTAAACTATCTGTGCTGGTAAACTGTCTGTGATGTATTCAAAAGCTGTATTACAAGTGGTAAAATATGAAGGAAAAATCAAGGCATATATAAACGCAAATTATAAACTGTTACATCCAACGCAAGTCTAATAATACACCCAAGATTGCATAAAATATACATCCAAACTGTCTGTGCTGTATTCAAAATGTATGAATTACATGTACTAAAATATGAAGAAAAACATCAAATCAAATATACACCCATAACCTGCGAATTTTTACAGCTTTTGTTCTATATGTATCTAAATATGTGTCTATATGTAAATTGTGAATTAACAAAAATACACCCAAAAGAACAGTGCTTTTACACCCATATTCTATAAAACTATACACCCAAAGAGTTATCCCCTGCTGCTTGTACCCTGAACTGATAATTCATAACGTGTCCTTGATATTGGCTGGAATTTGAATGCGCCGCTGATGTAGCATCAAACAGGTTTATCTGAATATAACACTCACACATTAGCTAACCTATTAACGAGAAAAATAAACTCAATCGCCACAAATTTAAAGAACATTACTTTTACCTCGCTTAAAACTTTCGTCTTCTTCTTCTTTGTGGCATTTGCGATCTGTTTCTCCAGCTTTGAACCTAGCCTGTTTTTTGGACGTCCTCTTGTTCGAATCCTTGGCGGGCTTTGAAGCTCGTTAACGGATTCCAAGTTGGCGTCTTCGTGGGATAAAGAAGATGTCCCATTCCTTTTGGCTTTTAATGCTTCCATCTCGGCCATGATGTTATTGTACGCACGGTGCAGAATTGTAGTCAGCTCCTCCGATTCGGAGGCAAATTCGCAAATATTTTGCGAACGAAAAACCAATTGGTCGAACCTCTTGCTTCTTGGCTCCATTAGTGGCTCGTCGTGGCTGCTCTTGATGTGTGTGTGTCGTCTCTTGACCTTCTTGCTCCATCGTTCCAGTATGTATCTAGGTGACACTTGGCTTACTTGTTCGAAGCTTAACACGCTTAGTGCGTGACGGCACAGTATCCCTCTCGACTCGAATAATAAGCATTGGCATTTTACCTCGGCTGCAACTGAGTCATAAGTAACCACGAACTTGTTGAATATTGAGCTGTAAACTTGTTCTCCGACTTCGTATACTGAATAGCCTAGAGCGGAATTCTTTAATCTGGTGATGCAATTCGCCTTTCCTCTGAATTGCGCTTGGACTTTCCTAAACTTTGCATGAGTGTACGCCTCTTGAAACTGAGCTTCAATGGAGGATTTGGTTGCACACGGTATGATCGTATGAAAATCTGCAGCATCTGATTCTCTCTTTGCTTGCTCCCTGCTTCCGAGGCAATTATCGTATTGTTTGACGAACTGAATAAGCGAGCTGTTCCGGGTGATATACTTGTTAAAAAATGAATGCATGCTCTTGCTCCTTTGTGTGCTTCTCATCCCTGCCCAGAAGTGGTGATCCAGATAGATAGGAACCCATATGTGACGGTCTTCGTACAGATCTGCATAATACACCCAAACATAGACTGTAAATACACCAGAGGGAACATGCAATTTACACCTCTGCTGCAGATTTTAAAAAGACATTACCTGAAAGCCACTTGTTGTCTGCAAGACCAAAATTCAGCAGAAAATCGTTCCAATTCCTATCGAATGAGTCTTTGCTGTGAGAGTTCCAAACAACTTGGCTCATTTCTTGTTCGATATCGGCATGTCCCTTGTACCCGTTTAATTTGCTTGGAATCTTTTTCATGATGTGCCAAATACACCAACAGTGAATTGTTGTTGGCATACAGGCCTTTAAAGCCCTTTTCATTGATGCGCACTGATCGGTGAGAAACCCTTTCGGAGCGTTTCCTCCCATGCAACGAAGCCAGCATTGAAATAACCATTTGAATGATTCAATTTCTTCGTTCTTCATCAAAGAGCATCCGAGAAGTGTTGACTGACCGTGGTGATTCACCCTGACAAAAGAACCACAGACCAAATTATACCTGAAACAAATTACCATGGTCCAGAATGCAAAATCATTAGTTACACCCCAACAAATGCTTCGCATACACCCAATGAGACAGCCAATATACACCTCTGCTGTGGATTCGTAAAAATAAATTAATTTAGCATCATAAACAGGGGCAGTTTGTTACCTGTTTGTATTGTAGGTGGTGTCGAATGAAATGACGTCTCCGAAATACTCAAAGGCGGCTCTGCTTCTTGCATCGGCCCAAAAAGCCAGCTTAATCGATTGATCCTCTTCGAGTTGGAGCTCAAAAAAGAAATTCTGATTCTTCTCTTTCATTCTTAACAAATATTTTCCGAATTCCTTTGCATCTTCTTGTTCGGAAACATTTCGCACTTCCCTCGTAATGTAATTTCTCACGTCCTTTTCGATAAAATTTAACTCGCGGTGACCCCCGGCAGCCGCAACAAATGATTGGTATGTTTTGCTTGGTCTGATACCGGCCTCATCGTTATTCTCTATTGTACGACGAATGGACATGCTTAGTTCCCTATGCTGTTTGAGCATCTCTGTTTTGCTTGGACAGCAGGGGTGTGAATGATCGAGCACAACCTTTGAAATAATCCAAGCACCGACATCCTTCAATGTGTGTATATAAATTCTTGCAGGATAGTTTAAACCGGCTGTAGGATTGGTCTTCTCGGTCGGAGATATTTTAGATTTCCATTTTTCCTCTCTGCTACATGTAATCAGTTGATTCTTAATCTCGTTTCCCTTCCTATTTGTGCACCGAACTCTTGTAGAGAAACCTGCAGCCTTGGCGTAGTTCCTGTAAAATTTTCCAGCATCTTCAAGGGTGGTAAAGGTCATTCCAACCTTCGGAACAAGCTCGTCATCAACAACCGAGAGAGGCTGCACAATACACCGTGTCAGAAACTGTGAATACACCCATAGATATGATTCAAATACACCCAATCATGCCTAATATGATACAGCCGAACCGCAACAACTCAACTACATAATGACCTTTAAAGCCATAAACAGTAAATACACAGGCTGCAGAATACACCATGTCAAAAACTAAAAACACACCCAATCATGTCTGATATAATACACCTGAACAACAACAACTCAATTAAAATAACAAAACCAGTAGTGTAGATACACCCACACTTCTAGCAAAAATACACCCAAAAAAAGACCTGATCTATACCCGAGCGTCTGCTATAAATTCCAGGTAATTAATCACAACTAATACATTGAATCGACAGATTCATGTTAACGTGTTAGTTTCACAGTCAATGTTCACCAATTTTTCAACTACACAATGCTATAAAAATTACTGAAAGAAAATTCATTATGTAAATCAAACCTCAGGAACTTCGTTAGATTCAAATTCATAATCCACTTCGCCTGGATTCAGCTGACAATCTGAGGTGGAATGATCCATTATCTTCAAAACGAGTTCAAACTTTGATTTCAGAAAACAACAAATCAAAATAGAAAACGAAGCTCGAGTTGCAGAGAGAGAAAAAAGTAACGTAAACGAAGAACATACCACTGAAAAAAGAAGAGGAAAAGAACGATGGAGAAGAACGAGGGAAGACGCGCGAGAAGAAGAACAACCAAATCTCAAAATAACGAAAACGAAGAAGGAAACAAATATTTTAAATTTGGTAGTTAGATATACGTGGGATCTTATATAGCGCGTGTAATCAATGTATGTGGAGCAGCGCGTATTTTAGTTTTTATTGTGTAATGAACTTGTAAAGCATACAAGTCCTATGCAGAGCTTTTCCGTAATATATATATACTTCTTTAAAATTTTGGGAGTCAAGTCACTACGTGGCCTCCTTAGATCCGTGCCTGATTATAACTGCTTTGATTGATAAGAGCATTAAGGTTTGGGACATAAGGAATTTTAGGATTACACGTATGAAGTGAGAAAGGTGAGGTTTTTAAGATATGAAAGTTTGCTTTTGGATTTTCATGGTGGGGGATTGCTTGAGTCGGTACGATCATCACACGGAGCTTGCCGTTGGTGTTGACATGAGTGTTCTTGTTGAAGGCTTGATGACCAACCCTGATTGGGATGAGCTTGTTTATGTTTTGGAGCATGGCATATATAAATTTTTGTTGGCTTAGAGCCCAGCATAGCAGGAAGTTAAAGATAATCGGTGGTTGGATCAATTTTAGAATTTAATATGTTTTTTAAATAAAATTAATAAAAATTTAATAATTGAATATTTTTGTCAAACATAATTCATCTTTTATGGATATAAAATTTAGTTAGTTCTTTCGTAGTCTGTTTTATCTATGTCTGAATCTTTTATGGTCAGAAATAACTATTTATTTCTTAAAATAATATGTTTTTCAAATTAAAAGAAAAGTAAAAACAATCTAATATGACTAGTAATGGCTAATACTTTTAGCTAGTAATTTAATACATTTTATTTAGTAGCCAAACACTATATTTTTAATCAACATTTTTAAATATTATTAGTTAATTACTAACAAAAAATAATAAATGCACTTGCTCTTATATTCTTAAATTCTTATTGTCAATTTCAAAATTTTCCATGACAATACTTATTTATGAATGTTGCTAATGTTTTTAGGTAGCTACTTCTATAAAGATATTTTTGTGCGAAAATAATATTATAAATCGTTAGATGACTTGATATATTTGACTGAATCGTTTAACGATTACAAATATCAAGGCGTCTCACTAATATATTTTGAGTAAATACCTAAAATGGTCCCTAAATTTCAAATCGCTATTCAATTTATTCCTCGACTTTTAAAAATGACCATTAAATATTTGAAATTCGAAAAAGTGTATATCCGTTAGCAGAAGTGCCGTCTAAACGTTGATGATGTGGGGCGTGGAATGCCTACAACTATATGCTGGTGTGTACCAAACTTGAATTTGATTCAAATTGGTACATGAAATTACTTAATAATATCCAAATTAGTCAATTTTCAATTATAAAACTCTAATCTCCAAATTATTGTCTTCTCTTCTTCGATCTCTCTGTTGTCTTCTTCTCTTCTTCGACTTTTTTGTTTTATCTTCTGATTCATATTCATCCTGAACAACAATCTCAATACACCTATCTAAAAACTATTTTAATTGCAAGTTTGATACCTAGGAAAAGCTATGCTTTGATGTCACAATCTTTTGGTTTAGTTGCTGCGTAACTGGATGGAAGAAGTATGGCATTATGGAGAGAATTTGCGAAAATAGGATGAGTTGAAGTTGATGCAAATCTAATTTGTTGCTTCTCATACTTGTATCTTGGTGTAGGTACTAGGAATGCTGTTATTGAATAGACAAAAAAAAGTAGTTGGTTTTAGTTGCTTACGAGTCAAATGTGATTAATTTGGTGAAGCTAGGACCACTATGTCAGCATATTTGGAAGAGGTGATAATAGTATGATTAATGTGGTTGGATTAATTTTAAGTTCAACACGTATTTAAATTATATATACCCTTGTATGTTCGTTCATTAAGCTAAAATATATTTTCACTTTTAAGAAGGTAATCATTATCATCATCTTCAAGGTTTTAACATCACTTTCTAAGTTTGTCATCCTTCAATTGAACTCGTACAAAATTTCTTGTGAAATGGGTGTTGCACAAACTGATTCTTCACCTCCATTAATCCAAGAGAAAAAATTACAATGAATTTCATACTGCAAAGCAAAAAACGCAAGTGAATTTAAACTAAAAGTGAAACCATGTTAACATTTTCTTTAGAGTCATAACCTTACCTCATAATTTAGACAACCATAAAATAGTCTACTAAGATTCTCTGTCGTCGTTGAGTACTTCATTACCATCCGAAGCCCGCAATTACAGAAAATGACATTCTTACCTCCCCTATTGCATATTCCTTTGCTACCATAAAGTTTCCCTGCAGAATTGTTCCTACTTGAGCTACTTTGGCTTCTCTCTCACCACCCATCATCACTCATGCAGACGAGAAAATAAGATGAACTGAAAGATAGCAGAGAGGTCGAAGAAAAGAAGACAACAAAGAGATCGAAGAAGAGAAGAGAATAATTTAGGAATTAGGGTTTTATAATTGAAAATGGACTAATTTAGGTATTATTAGGTAACTTCAGGTTCTAATTTAAATTAAATTCAAGCTTGGTACACATCAGCATACAGCTGGAATGCCCACATGACAGTTCACGCTCCACTTCATTGTTTAGACGACACTTCTACGAGGGATTAACGGAGATGCACTTTTTCGAATTTCAGAAATTTAATTGATCATTTTTAAAAGTCAAGGACTAAATTGAATGCAATTTGAATTTCAGAGACTATTTTAGATATTTACTCGATATGTTTTTAAACCAGCAACAAATTGGAAAAAGTAAAAACTCACGCTATATTGCTATACATCTGAAAGTGTGGCCGAGAAAATTTTACCGGTGGTACTGGAAAAGATTCCTAGAAAAATTGCAGTTGATGATACGGATTTGGTTCATCATGGGCATGATGTTGGAAGGATATGTTGTGTATATAAGCTCATTGCAAAGATAGAAAAGACAACATCAAGAGCCTAAATCTCTTTCTGTCCAGGTTAATCAATTTACACTGCATGCCTTCATTTTAAAACGATTAGATTAGTAACTAATTAAATCTTAACTTGGTCAATTTATACAAATATCCATATCGATTGAATCCATTCTTTTTGTTTACTTGAGACCGACACTCCACCACTATCAAATAAGGGTGTGATTCCTGACCAAAAAAAAAAAAGGGTGTGATTCATGCCCTGTGATTTCTGAATTTCTCTACCCATCATTTTTTCCGTAGTTAAGAAGTGCTCTAACAATGCAAATATCAAACCAGAAGAGACTAGAATAACAGTTACTAAGAAACACAACAAAATCAAATCCCAAATTTAAGATAGATCAGAACATAAAAGAGTGTTTAAACTGCAACTTTCAAAAAGGAAAATGCTTTCATGGAGAAAGGGGTTTAAAAATACCATCAACAACTTACCGTTTATGTTACTTAAATTAAAAGTTGCATAGAACAAAAGCACAATGTCAAGTCTTCTTGTACTTCACATAATCCACCCTTCCACGTTTACACTTCCATGCTGTAGCAATAAGAATCATCTCCTTTATAGCCAGAGGACCAAAAAACAACTTAAATGTAAAAAGACAGATTAAAGAAAAACGATTACAGAACAATATTTATACCATCTTTGTGATTCATAATGCAAATGGTACAGGTTGAACAGTCCTATAGCAAGAAATAGGGTTCCGTTTAAGCACTTTTGACCATGATTTAAAATTTAATTTTGCATGTCATCAACATGTATAATTCCAATTTACATTATTGATTCACGATTTATACATATTTGCATTATCAATAAAATTTTACCAAATATTCATGTCTTAATTCATGTGAAGCAAGGATTGCATATATCTCACGTAATATCAGCACTATCACAATCACACACACATATATATATAATAAAAAAAATGTGTAATTATGTACATAAAATCCTAACAAGTACAGCTCTGTTAAAATTGGATTTTGTGTATGTTTATCATACAAAAATAAAGTGTTGTGCCAATATAATAACATTATAACATTTTAAATCAATTTTTTTCTAGGATTTTAGATTAAAAGCAGCACATGGAAAAGCATTATTGGTATTCTAAAGGTAACTTAATTAAAAAAGAAAGAACTGTATTTTTTAGAATTTTATGTATATAATTAGGCTAATTTTTTTTAATATTGGTCAAAGATGTGTGTTACACTAGGTTATTTGGTTTCAGGAAAGTTTTACTCTACTATAATTTTTTTTTTTTTTAACTTTTCAGAAGACACAAATCTAAAAAATTTTATAAATTAATTTAAAAGAAAACATCATTGACGTACGTATTAAAAAATATATTTTTAAAATTTTAAAAATTATTAAAATAGAAAACGACATTTTCATCAGATATCTTATCATTTGGGATATTGACATATTGTGTACAAATAATTTAAGATACACTTATAAAAGAAAAAAGAAAAGAAAAATGAGTAACTCAAAAGTTAAAATGGATAATATGAGATAATTAAATTTTTTTAGCTAATTTTAGTTTTTTAAATTATTTATTTATCTTAAATTCTAGATCCTATAAACTCTTAACTTTGTACTCTAAATTATAAATTCTTAATACTAAAATAGACTAATTTAACTAAACATTAATTTTTTATACTTTCTCTATGTGTAATTAAATTTCGTGCATAGGCAATCTTACCTTCTAAAGATAACAAAATGAATTAAAGGAAGATAAGAAAAGTGATATGAAGTATAATAAATAGAAAAGAAATTTAAAATAAGTGCATTGCTGTTTTTGTTTTAATTTTTTTTTTTAAAATTGTGATATTTTAACGAATTTAAAAAAAAGTTGCAGCACCCTCACAGTTGGGTACAACACACATAATGAGTCACTTTGGAAGATAACACCCATCTGAATTCTGAACCCAATATTAAAAAAAAATTTCCAAAACAATAAGGCCTTATCCCAATTTTATATAATATCAGAAAATAACTAATTCAAGAAAATTCTACCGCATTAGATAAAAGTGCAGACACAATTGAAAACATGAGTGATTCAACAAGGCACCAAACACAAAATGAGGAAGCAGTAATAAAATATATGCTAGTACACCTTATATAAAACAGCAGTATAACAGATGATTCTCTCCACAAGATGTTCCTTTTCTCTAATTTCACCCAAAACATTAACTAATTTTTTGCAAATAAAATTGACCCTGGTTCACGTTTCACAATTTTCATACTAATTTTTCAAACATGCCTCATAAGAAAAACTCAAATTTATATTACTCGACATAGCATTGATATGGTCAACCACAGAGCAGATGAGAATTCATACCTAGTTAAGATACGTGCTTCAACTTGGCATATGCTAGAGCCCCTCGGTAAGACAGATATTTCGCTAAGGATATGCTCCTCCTTTTCAAATGAACCAATTTTAGCGTAAATTATGAGTCTCTTTAAAACAAGTGCATTTTGCAAGATATATGCCAAAAATTCGCGCTCCTCTGATGAGTCTGAGTAGCTTCTAAATTCAAAAATGTTCAAGTGTGACATAACACAACTAGGTACACTGGCTGGCTGTGTCCAACTGCTCTGGGGAGTTTGGTCACGAAAATATTGTACCTGACAACACGGGAAAAAATTGTCAAAGGATGCAGGAAATTAATAACAAATAGAAAATGGTGGAACTATGTAAATGTTTATACCCCATTGATATCAATTCCGAGTAGTTGAAGCTTAGGGCAGCAGCAAAGCAGTTTTATTAGGACTCCAGAATTGAAATTTGAATAACAGATGCTCAGTTCATGTAAGCAGCTAAATTCTGGTAAGTGTAAATTCGGAGCTTCAACCAAGCACTGTATGAAAGATAATACAAAACCATTTGAAACTTGGAATATGAGCAATGGATTGTGACACTGATAAGCATATTACCTCGGTGGTCCACCATCCAAAATCCAAAATCTTTGTCTTGGAGAGTGCCTGGATAAGTTTGGGTAGCCAAGCAACATGCTCATCCAAGGGAGCAATCTCCAAACAAGCTTCCATTATCTTGGGAAAATCACTGATAACCAAACTCGTTACACATGATCCCGCAAGGAATATACGGAGGTATTCAAGATTCGGGGTGTCTATTTGAATCTCACTGATTATGGGATCATCAAACTCTCTTACCTCGAATAAACTTAGCCTCTTCAAAGAGGTGGAGAGAAAGTGTATCTCAGGGTAAAGGCTTCCATAATAATCGATGTAAAGATTTTCAAGAGCAGGGCAGCCAGATATGAAGTCGTGTTCAACAGAGACTCCTAGCAAGAGTGTTAAATCCTTGAGTAGAGGCAAATAAACCCAAGGTATAACATCGAGAACAAGATTACCCCCCAGGGTGAGGGACACAAGCGAAGCACATGTGAATATTCCATCAAAATAGTCTGGATAGAATTCCCCGTAACTAGAATAGAGAATCATTTCTTGAAGGCAGGGCCCCACAGCAGCACGTATCCACCTTCCAATGGCATTGTCAATGGCATTGTCAATCACTTTGTTGTTATCTAAGCCTCTCTGACATGAGAGGCTGAGATTTCGTATGTGGGGAAACCTGAGCTGGGATAGAACTGCATCGATAAACAACGCGAATCTCTCATTGCTCCAATTGAGTTCGGTATCATCAAAATCAAAGACTTGGAGATCCTTCCAGAGATGGCGCCATTGTCGAGACAAGATGCTGGTGCGCACCGCATATAAGGTTGGGAGGAATGAGAGGATGTGGCACAACAACGAGTTTGGTAGGCTGCTGATTATGTCTGTGCCCATGCTTCTTTTTGATGCTGTTGATGTTTCAGCCATTTCTCCCAACTTGAGGGTGAATGATATGCAAAGAACAAGAATGAGTGAAGAATATCAAGAGTAAAAATTAAGAACAATGACGGTATATAATAAGCTAACATGTTCTGTACTTCTATAATCTATAATATATATAATGGGAATATGAAAAGGATTATTGTCCAAATGGAAGTAAAAAGAGCTATATATGTGTAATATTATTATGAATGAGAAGCCTGGGAAATGAGCCAAGGGGCAGAAAGTAACAACATTTTTTTTTTGAAATAAAACAAGCTCAACACATTAAAGTGGAGCAAAACAGACATACATAACATAGCTGAATACAAAAGAAATCCATCTCATCGCCTCTCTGGCATTGCCATCAACCACCAATAGGATGACGTTCATTCCACTCGTTATAGCTCAACAACGCCTTTCTTTGAACATTATAACACCGAATTTGGTTGCAGGCATGCTGAAATGGTCAGTGTGCCAGTGAGTGTGTGTTTCAAACTTTCAATGTGTCGCGTTATTCCCAATTTGCCTTTTTCTACCATTGGTTAATACTTAGGTGTGAAAGGGATTCTTTACCCTCAAGTTTTTAGTTTACCAATATGAAAAGGATGACATTACTATCATTTTTTTATTCTGAGTGAATCACTGGTATCTGAATTTTGTCATCACAGATCATACTAAGTGTGTGCATTCACTGCATTGTTAGCATTTTCATATGTTACCGTTCCCACCTAAAGTAATAATAATTGAGCCTTCAACGCAATAATAAAAATTAGGGAAAATATAAGAACAACGAGAATATGTAATAAGCTAACATTATTAGGGTTAAAGGAAAACAAAAGTGCAAGGCATTGGGGAAGGTAAGTAGTACCAGGAATCTCCCCTTGATGTAGGGGTGCCAATAGATAGGGTAGGTTAGGGTTTAGACCCAACCTTAACCTCATAGTTATCAAAACGAATCGGTAATCAACCTGGTCTCATACGACCAGATCACCGAGTCACTGATTCAACTGGTGGGTCACGCGTTGACCCGATCATAATTAAATAAAAATATAAAATTATAAAAATAAAATTAAAAACAAAAATTAAAATACATGTTTTCACAAACATATTAATAATAATAAGTATCAATTTTTAGACACAACTAACGATGCAAAAAGTGATAATAAACTAATCACTAGTACAAAATACTTTCTTAATTTAAATGAACAAAAGCAAGTGAAAGATAACACAATTAGTAAATCAAATCCAAGAAGTGATCTCAAAGTCAGCATCTATATCTTCTTAAGACAAATTTGAAGCTTGACCAACATTTTCGTCATTTTGATTTGGATCTATATCTTCCATAGCATTGTTACTGGGTCCATCATTATCTTAAATCAATTAATTCCACCTTCCCTAACAGATTTGTCACAGTATATGCATATCATAGTGATTTTCTCTTATTTTTTAACAATTTGTTTACGATACCCAAGCAGGATCAATCTTTCATCTATTACTATAAACTCTCTTTTAGTTGAACATCAGGAGTTGATGAGCTTGTTCTTGAGATGGTGGATTTTCTGATAATGGTGTTTGTGAGGAAGACATTTTTAAAATTCTAACAAAAGAAAAACAAAATTACATCAATAAAAGATTTAGATAAGTGATATTCAGCAACAATTCAACTTACAGCAACAATTTAAAAGCAATAAAATGCTTCATCAATTCAACATGTTTTCCAGCAACAAAATGCAATGTTCAGAGATATATTGATTATATTCAGCAACAAATTCAACTTACAGCAACAAATTCAGCTCATTCATAATTTTCAACAAACTCAACTATGATAAAATTCAAAAACAAAGAACAGGGCCGAAGGAAGCTCACCTGCCCAGGGACCAATTAACGGTGAAGGAAGCTGACCCACTGAACTGCCGGGCGAATAAAAAGACGACGACCACCACCACCCGAGGGATCAGATGCTGGTTCGGTCTGCTTCTGCCGCCGGCGAAGCGAGCGCACCGAAGGCAGCGACTGAGTGCGAGACGGTGACGACACTGGCCGCGACGACGGGTGAGACTGAGAGAGCTCGATGGTGAGGGAGACAGAGCTGTAGGTTAATGCTTTTGTTAAAATTCAATCATATTCTACTGGGAGTTTATAAAATGTTAACTCTAATTCTATTCATTTTTAACCTGCTCGTATTTAATTTTACCTGCGGTTTATAAAAAATATAATATTCAATAATTTTATATTCTGATGATATTTAGAATTATAATTTAATATGTATATATCGATTTGACTTATAAATAGAAGTGTTAAATTTTTAATTTAAAGTCTTAACTTAGTGATTAAAACTTTTTATTTGAGTGAAAAATTCTTAATTCAACACTTAGATTCAGTTTGGGTAAACAACTTAATTAAGTTATTTTTGAAAAAATAGCTTAAACAATAAATGCTTATATTAAAAGTAGCTTATAAATAAGTTATTTTGTGTTTAGTTTTTTAGTTCTAAAAGTACTTATTTTAAAAGAAAAATGATAAAAAGTTTTTTATTATGAGAGAAGTCATTTTTTTTAACTTCTCCTTAAACACCAAAATAGCTTTTTAAAAAGTTGTAATTTTGTTTTAAAAATTGTACCAAATATTAATACTATACATTTTTATAAGTTAAAAGTTAAAAAAAATCACTTATGAACCTATCTAAACGGCCTTATTCGAATCACATTTTTTATATATATATCAACCTTACTATCGTCATTTATAGCGGGAACGAAAAAAAAAAAGCGCGGACTGTGGAGGATAGGATCTAGGAAGCACCGATACGACACGCGATACGGATACGACACGACACGGATACGTCGACACGTTCTTTTTATAAAAAATTGGATACGACACGTTTAGGATACGTTGTGAATTAAAATTTAAATAATATATCAAATTAATAAAATATCATATTGTAAATATAAGAGGAAATATAGTTGCATAAAAAAGACTAAAAATTATGCAATTATTAAAAAAAATAAAAAATTTTAATCTACTCTTGTCATCTCGCTAACAAAAAATGTATCAATTTCTTTTCCTCCAAGTCCATCATCCACAAATACCACAGCTTCTATGTTTGGTTCATCTAAAGATAAATACGAAACCTCACTCAGATTTGGACTGTTGTCATCAACTCTGCTTCTATTAATTATTTTATTTTTAAATTTAAATTTTGATTTGTTTTGATTTTAAAATATTTAAAAATTAAAAAAATCGGTTACTTGGGCCATAAAACCACAAAATCGGGTCGGACTCGTTCGGATTCGTTACAGTTTCACCAAAATTTTGCACCGTAAGAAGACACGCCATCGATACGCTCGTTTGAAGTATCCGTCGAGTATCGGTGTCGGATTCGTGTCCGACACGATACGCTGGCACCATAGAAGAATCCGTGCTTCATAGGATAGGATTCAATTGGGGTTGTGATTTGAAAATTAGTGTCAAATTATATCTATAACTTCATCAGACAACTTTAATGATATTTTCCCATTTAATTTTAGAATACAATTTATAACTTCACTACAAAAACTTAAAAGAAAAGTAAAATTAAAATTAAAATTTGCCATAAAATCATCTAAAATTTTGAAACTTTAACTTTAACTTTGTATTTTTAGTGACATTTTTACATTCTTCCATTTTCTATCGATATAATTTATATAAGAATCTTACTAATATGTCTTAAAAATACATTTTCATCTATTCTAAGATTACATTTTAGAAGCACCCTAAAAAAAATTTTTTACTAAAAATTAATGCAAAAATCATGTTTTTAAGTTTCTAATGAATTGAATATATAAAAGTTTAAAAATTTTCTATTATTATACTTTTAAAATGGAATATTTTTAAAATATGCTTATTAAACTTGTTTGCATGCCTAAATTAAGAAAGTCCTCCCAAGAATTTTGCTAAAATAGAGTTATAGTACATGTTGAAATGTGGGAAACATCCAACGTGATGGCTTTAACCAGTAAGCACTATCTAATTAGTAATTACTAAAGTGAAAACTTATATGCAGTTAGTTGCCTTCATGTAAAATTGCTAATGGAGAACTGTCGAAATATCTAACCATTCTCATCTAGCAACTTCATATAAAAATCACCCATTACTAATTAATACCACTGGATGACTAAAATGCTTCGGAATCTGTTCATTGAAAATCAAGAGTAATAACAGACTACGTAGCTATCATACAAGACCAAACCTTAGTTCAAATTGTATTCCCAACTACATATAATGGTTGAGATGGACCAAGATAACTATGAATTTTGCCTTCATTTTTTATACCTAATCCACTTCATGACTCTTCCAATATCTCAGCAGAGCCAAGAACTGCATTGGTACTACTACCTTCCATTTGTCCTTCGGATTTGGATAGTTCTGAAGATTCCATCACCTTATCAGAGATATCTGAAGAATGGTGTACTGACTGATCATCCAGTATTTGTTCCTTCTGTACTAGTGGCTTTGGGCGTCTGATTGCTTCCGCAGCCTCTGACATAACCACCGGAGGTGGCTGAGGGGGAACCCACGTACGTTTGATTGGCTGCTGACTGGATGCAGCGTTATATCCATTATTCTCAACTCCATTATCAATCTCTCTGATTCTGGCATTTTTCGCTTGCCACCGAGGTACAGCATTGTCACTATTATCTAGGACACTGGAATTCAAGTCCTTGCCATTTACTTGAGACTGAAATACTGGGGTAGAGTTGTGTTGAACTTGACCAACTTCCCAAGGCTAGCAAGGAGAAGTTAAAGAAAATTATCAGATTCATATGCAATAATACCAAAAATTGTATTTTCTACATAAATTGCACTTTTACCAAAAATGTTCAAAGTGAGTATTGTATCACTTGTATTGGTTACTTAGAAGCCAACTCAGTAAAAAATCAGCTCAATATACCTCTCACATTAAAAAAAAAAAAATAAACTCCTATTTACCTGGGTCCTAACATGTAATTTAACATACAAATGATTAACTCAAAATAAATAAATAAAACACAGCAGACAATAATTGTCAAGTGATGTCATGTTAAGCTCACATAGATGGTCACAATCAGAGTTTAAAAAACCTAGAAGGAATAATTTGGGAGACGACTCTAACAAAAACTCTTCAATAATGAATCTAATTGAAAATACAAGACTTGAGCAATATAATATAAAGTGGGAAATACAGAGAAAAAGAGGCATTTTAAATAAACCTTTGCTCTTGGTGCTAAGCGAGGATTTGAAGGTTGCTGATTTGGGTTGGGGGGTGAATCATCGATATCCTGCATCAAAACCTCGTATCATATAACTAGCACCAACCACACAAAATTGGTAAGTAAAATATAAAATAGTAATATCATTTGCACATCACAATATTTTACTCAGCAATGACTACTCCTTTCACTTCAACCAATAGTCTATCCTATGAAACTAATTGGTCCACAAAAAGTCTATGGTTAGATGTGCAAATGCAATTATTAAGAAGAAAAAGAACAAAGGTTTACCCTGATGTTAGAAGGCTTCTCCCCTCTCTGGATCATAGCCATTATCTGCCAAAAAAAAAAAGAAAAGAAAAATCATTATAATCATAGTCAGCATCATCGTCATAATTATAATTATAAATTACAACAAAGCCTATTCAGCTAGATGGGGTCAGATATATGGATCAAATGATACCATATTGTTCTATCAATAGATCGTATGTGTCAGCCCATTTATAGTTAAAACCCATTTAATAGGATTAATAAGAATACTAAAACTCTAAAAGTAACTGAATGAAAGAATTAGTGGTTGAGCCCATAGCCTAACAGTAGTCTTCTACAAGTCTCACTTGAGATCCATGTCCTGTGTTTGAATGAACCAAACAAAATAAACAATACTCCAGGATCTCACATTGCATATTTTAGAAGACAATTTGTTCAATATTGAAAGGGGATGGCATGAATAAGCGGCATGAACACTGCATCTGGCACTCAAGCATGTTATCATCAGTACCAACAACCAACTAAGGAAAAAACGAAATAACAGACTAAAATCACTATTTCGCTTTGCGAGTTGAAAATCCCTATGCACACATTTTCACATTACTAGTTGGAAATTCAATCATGAACACCAATTCACATGTGTTGTCTCTGGCACTTTCAGAAGCACAACTCAGAGAAATTGGCCATAAATAAACTATAATTTCAAATGATAATCTAACAATTAGTAAAAAGGGCTCAACATGTAACTGCTTTTTTTGGTGTCAAATTTTATATTCCTATAACATCCCAATCAGTTTTTGTTTACTATTTGCCTCTCTTTATAATAACTTTCATGTT
>NC_029793.2:4540356-4543666 GCF_000816755.2 Arachis ipaensis | reverse complement strand
TAATAATAATAATAATAATAATAATAATAATAATAATAAATATAAATATATACTAAAGAACAGTGGATTGACAATCACTTCATAAGAATAATGGTCCCTCAGTCAAAGCCTGTATTTTATGCCAATCCAGTATCAACCATAGCACTTCCAAGTTCCAAACAACAAAAGGAAAAGAGAAGGAAAGAGATAATAAGAAAACAAGACAGTGACTTACCTCCATATATGACTTTGGATGGGGAGCACTAGATGGTTCAACAGAAGCAGGTTGGGATGAAGATGTCACTGCACATTGACATTCTAGTCATAGGTAAGCATTTATAAAACCACATTGATTTATTTAAGACATAATTGATGTATAACAACCTGAATGTAGGCCATAATCCCGCTTCCCATTTACAATGAACGGCTGCACACAATACAGAAATTACAGTTGTCAAAAAAAAATATTCTAAAAAATCAAATGGGATCAGATAAAAAGGTATGCCAGAATTCTTTAAAGAAGTTGAAGATTCCCTAACATGTATATTTATATCTGACCTTTGAGCTAGTTTGATTGACTTGGTAATCTTCTCGCCTTGAGTAAGAGGCTCCACTGGATGCTATTTTAAGTCCACCAATTTGGCATAAACACAAGGCATCCAATTAGAAATACTGTACTAGTAAAAATCTTTTGAAAAGAAATTTTGAGTACTAGTATAAATCTTTTCTCTAGCTGTGATAGAATTTCTGACATGCAAAGCCACCATCATTTTCAAGAAGCGAAAAAATGAACTTCCTGATACAGCCATGGAGTCCAGTTTAAATACTAATGTCCTAGTACCATATGATTCATTAATTCTCTTGTTTATCATCCATAAGCCAAATCATCAGTACCATACATGCAAAGTTGCACTCTAGCAGAGAATATATTCACACAATTTCACCAATGACCCAACCACATGTATTCTGAACAAAAATATGCAAATGCCTTCAGAATTCATAGAATTGGAAATTCTTTGTCCAAGCCTACTATATAAAATTTCCAAATTACCTTCCAATCTTCTTATTTCATTAGTCATTAACTTCATCTCCTGCATTTGCTGATTCAAAAGGCTAACAGCATCCAAAAAGTATCTCTTCTCTGCAATGAATAAAATCGGATCAAGCAAATACATTCATTATTGGCAACAGTAAGATGCCAAGGAAAGTGGAAGTAGACAATATTTTTACAGCATCAAATTTTGTTATATTAAGCCACCTTCGTTTCTACAAGTCAGAATTTCTTGGTTTGCTTTTGCCAACTCCACGGCTGCAGCTGCAGCTGCTTTTGCAGCTTTTGAAGCTTCTTCCACCACGGTCGGTTTTGAATCTGTGCTCTCTAATTGGTTGTATTCTTCCTCTAAGACGATCTTCCGAATCCAAGATTTCAAACGCGGAAGGATGGACTTCTAAAACATGGGGCATGCATTCAGAGTTCAGTGCAGGTCAAACCAAATGCAAAGAGCATGAATTTAGATACTAGAAGAGATAATATGCTTCCATCCATTACGATGCTTGTTATGATAAAACCATGCAGAGAGGTTAGTGAAAATACCTTAATTAAGATAGCTGTTCCAGCGCCTGAAACAACCAGAAACCCAACTGCAACAAGGGCATGGGACCAGTGAAAAGAGTAGCGTGAGGAAGTTCTCGACAAAGTAGTAACACCAGCGGAACCAGATACACCTGGCTGCAAAGCTTGTGATTGTGCCGGACGCTGAATATCTGGTGTGTTGGCTTCAATTGCATATTGGTGAGTAATACTATTACAGTAACCAAAGTATACACGAAAATGAAAGAAGAAATTGGGTTCTTTTTTAACAGACTAACAAAAATGGAGAATTACACAACCGTAACTCAGTGGAAATGTGAAAAGGAATACAATAACACCAAACTACAACTGCAACTTCAACATTAGATATTTTACCTTGATTTGCACCAGCGGTCTGCTCGCTCGGCTGTGAATCCTGTTTTTTTAATGCAGGTGAGGATCAAAGCAGATTAACACAAAAGAAAGTGACAACAAACAAACTGGTTGACTGAATATGAACAAGCAATAGAGCATCTAGAAAATGAAAAACCAATCAAACAAGAAGTTTACAGGCACACGGCGAAAGGCCTCATCTATCTCCTCCTTTGTGAGCCCCTTCTTCTCAAGGAAATTTCGACGGTATATGACGGGGGAGCCTCTAACTTTCGGGTGCGAAAGAAACTTCACTGCATTCTGAACTTGCTCCTCCCGCATTGGTTCGGTGTTCACAAAGACCGACGCCTTCGAACTCTGCTTAGAAGCATCTTCCCCAGCGTCTTGCTGATCCACATTTGTTAGCTTCCCGAATTCAGCACCTACACCTCCAACAAAAATGAACTATATGAATAAATTTCACTATGACCAAAACAATATAACCAGCAACTTAGACACGACACTCTGGTAGCCAATTCCGATCAATAATAAAAATATTAGTGCAATAAATATCAAAAGCAACAGAAATAACTATTCAAAGCATTTAATAATGATTATTAATAACAATAATCAAAGTTTGAGGCAGAAATCAAACCACCGTATCCTTTAGTAACCGCTTAATTATGTAAGTTAAACATGTCATAGCAAGTTATAATATGTAAAACGTTCCATTCTCACAAAATCTCATCATAAACTTATATAAATCATGTGTTAATTCCCAAAAATCTTAGAAAGCAGAGAGTTATTTACATACATAACTATTATTAGTTCGATCAAGTGCAAAAGTAAAAATAGACTAATTACTGAAAGAAAAATGGGGAAAAGAGGATAAATTGGAACCTGTGTTTTGAGGAGGCATGGTTTTGTTTGCGAAATTGGTAGTTTGAGTTTAGAGGGAGAAGTGATGGATCTGAATTTGGGATTGGATCATCTCAGCTCAAAGCTCGTATATGTGTATACCTTTGATGATTGATGAGTGTGTTTCAGACTCGGTGAAGATCAAAGAGTAGCTTCAACATTCAACAGTGACAACTCCACCGAGAATTTGCAAGAATGGCTAGGGAAGCTATCAAGCTAAGACCGAAAACAACAAGGGTAAAATGGGTACATCATATCGTTTCATGATAAGATAATTTTTTTTTTTTAATTTCAATTTCTTCTTTGCGGCTGATTAATTTAGGAATCTATTGTATATTGGATTATTGTGCATGTATAGAAAGAGACTTAAAAAACTAGCATTATCTTTTTTTTTTTTACGGAAGATATGGAGATTCGAACTGCAACCTCTTAATTGAGTATGGAGAGACTATGTCATTTGAGCGATTGCTT
>NC_029793.2:4525277-4540306 GCF_000816755.2 Arachis ipaensis | reverse complement strand
AACTAAATATGTTTACAATAGTATAATAAAACTTTTTATGAAATGTTAGATATATGTTTTTATATACAGTAATTAATTAGTGACTAATTTTAAGTATACATGTATCATGATTAAAATATATTGTATATAATCACCAAAAAATATGTATTGTACTATTGTGTATGTTGGTTTCCATTTAACTTGGCGTTTTGTGATGCCAGAAGAAAAATGGCACGCACTTTAAGTAAATTTGGACGCTATAAAAGACTGATTAAAAACTCTTATATTACAGAAATGCGAATAAAAGTTGAGTAAAATTACAAAGTTCTTCAAATTAATTAAATCACTATTCCATGTAAATCAATTTTTAATTCCCTCTCGAATACACACACCACTTGTGAAATATTGACTCCAATTGATCGTTACAAACATTAGTAATTAATGATACATTATTTGAGTGTGGTAAATTTGATTTTGTAAGTCCACTTGAAATAGTCTAATAGTGAAAAATTGAGTAATATACTAATATGTATAAATTCTTAGATTTAAATCTCATTCGGCGAAAAAAAAGCCAAAACAATTTTGCAATGTTATTCACATATAAATTAGATAAAGCTAATTATGAAGGAAACAGAAAATTCTTAACCCCCAAAAAAAGGGAGGTAAAAATGAAATGTAATTAAGCACACGCGGAAAAAAATAAAAGGAATAAAATAAGAGAGCAAACTCAACCAAAGAGAGAGAATGCAGATCACGCAAGAAAATAAACAAAGTTGAATATATGTTAACCAAACTAATAGCATTGATTTAGGATAGGTGTTTTTGCTTTGGTTTTCCTTTGTTTGTCTTGACACCAAAAAAAAAAAAAAATAGCATTGATGAATGACAACTATTTAAACGAAGTTCCAACAAACTTTGGCTTAAGTTATATGACATGGATAATCATAGTTTTGAAGCATGCATTAATACTATACATCATATCATTCATATGTATCAAAACATATGGTGGAAGTTCCTCTAATCCCATTACATCTATTTCCAATTGTCCATTATAGCAATAGTTAGTTACACATTACTACAAGGCAAGGAAGCTGTCATCTACTCAAAAGTGTTAAATACATATGGTGATTTGAGCATTGTAGGGGAAAGGTTGATGCATCCACCCTTCCCGAACCAAAAGAGGAGGGAAGCTTGTGTACCTGATCTTCAATATTCTCACCACCGAAAAGTTAGATTAAACAATAATTATTGCCTCTTGAATGTCATTTCTATTGAAATTAAAAGCTTATGATTAACTAAACAATAATATTTTGACCATAGACATGTTGCATTGCAAACCAGGCACCGAGATAAATTTCTAGTAATGCTAAAAAGGACTGCACCATGGGCATGATGATATAGGCAAGACTAAAACAAAACTGGCAAATGCATAATAATATAGGCTGCAATATTGTGCTATGAAATTCTTCAATAGAGTTACCTAAAGTCAATTCCGAGTTAGAGAAACCGTTTATTACAAACCATGACATTTAGAGTTTGAATAACTGTTTACATCGAAACAATTTATAAAGCTCTACGTGTTAAAACTAAATAAATTAATTAAACAGCAGAGTATATATCAAAGGGCAAAAGTATAATTCAGTGGAATAGTGGATAACATAACTTTGGGGATAAAATACTCACGATTAATAAACAATAAACCATGTTACTACATTGCTAATATATTCATATAAAACGGCCTGTATGTTTTGTGAAACAAACATCAAACAAGTCAAAGATATTTTATTGACATAAAGTAAGAAAGTACAAGCCAATTCCAAAACCACCAAACCAAACCCCAGCAATCATTTGAAGAGCTCATTTTTCCATGCCCAAGGAATCAGACCAGACAAATTAATCCTTATAAAAAGTAATCAAAAGCTTCAACAAATATTTGAGGAACACAAGTGATATTGACACATAAATTGGACCAAAGATGCAGTCTTTCATTTAATACTATTTTTAAGGCAAAACACGAAGAGAGAATAGAGATGGTGAGAGATTGTACCATTCGTAAATGTTGGCTACTCAGGTAACTTTTAATTTGCATGTTTTGGAGCTCCTTGGTATGGTAGATAATTCCTGGCGGATGCGATGTTTATACTTAAGGCCAAGACTACGATGAGCATGGATTTTCATTGTCTTCAAAATAGGTCCTCTCTCTAAAAGATATGCAACAAATGCATGTTCATCTGCAGAGTCTTGATATCCTTTAAATTCAAAAATCTTGAGATGTGATATAACACAATCAGGATCCTTCATCGGCAGTGTCCAACAATTAGGTTCCTCAGGTTCCACAGTGGAAACTTTCTAGCAACAATAAACAAAACTTTTCAAAATATGCAAGCAAGTAATGAACAGAAATAGATACACAGCCAAACTAGAAAAGTGATCATACCTCCCGATTATGAAGAGTGAGAACTTGAAGCATATGGCAGTTATGAAGCAACTTTATCAGAAATCCGGAGTTGAAATATGGAATTTCAAGCTCTAGATTAAGTAAACGGGAAAATTCTGGCAATTCAAAAGCAGGAGCAACAAGCAAGCACTGTGTGTAGAAGATAAGAAGATAATAAACACCACATATAACTACAGTTAAAATTCACCAAAAATTGGAATAAGTTACATCGAGTAATCCATTGAATGGACAACGGAAAAACGATAAGAATATCACCTCCATAGTGGAAAGTTTCAAGTCCAACAGTTTTGTTTGGTGGAGTGCCTTGAGAAGCTCAAGCATCCAACCAACCTGCTCTTTGTCTTGATCAATATCAAGGTGAGCTTCCACCATGTTTGGATAATTGCTAATTGAAACCTGTAAGCATCTTGCCCATAATGTGATACTTAGATATTCAAGTAATGGGGTGTCTATCACAAGATCCTCAATATCATTAAGATCTTCTTCGGTGTCATCAGCCTGTATTAAGGTTAAACGCTTCAACGAACCAGGCATTTGGATTACAGGAGGATCGCTCGCATTAAGTGGGAAGGATTCATGTAAAGTGAGCTTGAGATTTTCAAGAGCCCAGCAACCATCTAAAACAAACTCTGGGTCCACATAATTGAGATCTAACTCCAGGTTCTTGAGGGATGGCAAATCAACAAATCCATCATAAACAGTCAAAACCATATGACCTTTCAAAACAAGGGATTCGAGTGATGCACTGGTTAATACCTCTTCAGGCAATTTGATATCCCGATTTCCAAACTCATTGCAAGGGAGAGATAAATCGAGATACAGCTCTTGGAGGTGGGGTCCAACAACAGTATGAATCCATGTTTTGATGGTTTTCTTTTCACCTCTAGGTATATCACAAGCGAGGCGAAGCTTCTTGACATGGGGAGCCTTGCTTTGAGCGAAAACTGCATTGACGAAAGCAATGAATCGATGTGTCCCACCAGGCAGATAATAAGGACTATGTTTACTATTGTCCAAGTCCAAGACTAGAAGATCCTTCCAGAGGTGGCGCCACCGGCGAGCGAGGACGCTGGTGGCCATGGCACATCTTGTTGGGAGGAACGAGAGAATGTGGCAAAGCAGGGAATCCGGTAAGGTACTGATTAGGTCTATTTTGGGAGTTCCTGTTCTTGTTGAGTCCTCTTCTTCTACTTTCCTTTGCTTCCGCTTCGGCATTGTCAATTTTGACGACACTAATGAAGCAATGAACGAATCGATTGAGCTGGATTTGTTTGGGATTGAAAACCTTTTCATGCACAGCATATTAGCATAAGTACATGGCTCAGTTAAATAACTATAAACATTCTCAAGTGAATGTGTTAATGCTAGTCAATCTACGTGAAATAAAATGAAGAGTTAGTTTGTGGAAGAGGCATACCAACGGTGTTGCAGCTGATGATGACTTGTGAGTGCGTTACCGTGAAATCTTGAGCGGTGGGCGGTAGATGGCCGGCCAAGACGGTGGTTACTGGTTAGGGTTAGACTTTTTGGATTTTGAGTAAGAGAGCAGAGGGGGCACCGTGTTGGTGCGTAAAAAATATGACTATGGGGGGACTTGGGTCAAAAATTGGGCTTCAGCTGGGAGGGAATGGTAAAAAACAAAAGGACTTGGCTTAGAAAAAGCGATTCGGGTTTGAGTGACGTTTGCTTGTAAGATCGAGTTAAACTCTAAAGTGGTCCCTGAGATTCATGGTTTGGACCAATTTAGTTCCTGACTTACTAATTGCACCATTTATGTCTCTAACTTTGTTAAAATTGCACCAAGGTCGTCCCTAGCCACATTTCCGGACAAACTAACTGCCGCCGGCAGTAGCCTGGCACTGAGAAGCCATGCTGGGTGCCACGCTGGAGTGCAATCTTGGCGCTAAAAATGTGGATGGATGAAACAGCGTCGTTTCATGTATGTTTAGAAACAAAACCCAAATAACCCAAGATCTATGATCACTTCATCTTCTTCTTCGTCTTCTGAAAACCAAAACAATGCACCATGAAATCTTGAGTGCTGGCCATTGTATAGGGTTTGAAGGTTGAAAACGTTTGGCTCCGTGGAGTTCGCTGCCACTGTGATAGTGTTGTGCGGTCGTTGTTGGTGAAGGAAGGAGAAGCAGTTCATCGCGATCACACGAAGGTACGTTTGAACTCGGAAAAAAAAATGCTTTTCAACAAAAAGAATAGCATCAATGTCTGTGTTTGTTGAAAATTTGATTTTGGTTGATGAAAGTTGAAAGTTTTTTGATTATCTATTAGGATTTTTGTGTGTAGTGGTAAAATTTTTTTCATGCTCTATTTTGAATACAATTTTAGTTGGGTTGGTTGATGGGTGTTTCTGGTGTTTTATAAGTGGTTGAATGTCAATGTTTGTTTTTGCATGTGTGAATCTGATTGTTTGGTTCCTCAATTTGGTTTTCTGCATAATGCAAATGGAGACTTTGATGGATATTATGTTCCATCATGGGGGAACATTTAAAAAAATGATGATGGAATACTAGTGTACTCACCAGATAACAGAACTTGCTTAGGAGATTTAGATGAGGACACGTTGGATGTGTTCTTCATAAGGAACTATTACAAGGAGCTTGGGTATGACAACATACTTCAGTGTTGGTGGCTGCCTCCTGGGAGGAGCTTAGATTGTGGACTGAGGGCTCTTACATCTGATGGTGAATTAAGAGAGATGTGTTTTGCTGCACAGAATAATGATGGAGTTGTTGATGTGTACTTTGAGCATGGGGTGTCCACACCAGAGGTGATTGCAGGGAAGGAGGTTGTAGTATGGGTTGATGATACTTGTGAGGGAGACTTGGTGAGCAAGAAGAACACAAGTGAGGGTCCTGAAGCTGATGGTAACTCCTCGAACCCAACTACAGAACCGAATCCTATCCCAAATGCAAACCCAATCCCCATAAACAATCCTATTCCAACCCCCCTGAGACCAACCATGTCACTATTCCAAACCCCATTGATGATAACACAACTCCAAATCCAATGCATGCTAAGGCTCATGAGAAACCCAATCTGAAACCCAATTCTAATCCAAAGTCTAAGCCTAAGTCAAAGCCCAACCCAACATCTATTTTCAGGTCCAAATTGACTAAAAAGTCCAATCAGAAGCCCAATCAGAAGTCCAACCCAAGCCTGAAAACTAAGCTGAGAGAGACTACCAAGGCATGCTCCACAGGCAAAGATAAAGGCAAAGCAAAAATGAAGTCCAAACCTCAGTTTTTACCTAGGAGAATTACAAGATCTCAGGCTGTTGGAATATATAGAAGGTTTGCTAATAAGGACAAGGGAGCTCTTCATGTTGACTTAACTATAAATGATGATTCCAGTGATGATGATAGTTCAGAGGATAGTTCCTTTAAGCCAATACAAGAAGATAGCTCTAGCAGTGAAGATAATGCAAGTATGTCCAAACCAAGAAATAAGAAAGTAAAGGACATAAAAGAGAGCTACACATGCTGCTGCTAAGACAAAAGAGAACATAATGCAACCAGATGATGCATTGGTTGAAGATGTGTCAGATGGAGAGGTGGACTTGGGGTTTGTGGAAATTCCAGGGATTGTTGATGTGTATGAAGCACTTGACCCAGGTGCAGAATCTGATGGTGCTAATTCTTGGCACTCAGAGGAGATGAAGACTCCTCATAATTCTGAAGATGAGCTACAATCTGATGAGGAGTCAGACAAATTTCCAATATTTAGAAATGGGACAAGATTCGGTGAGCTACATCTACAAGTAGGTATGAAATTCAACACCAAGTATGAGTTCAGAAAAGCTATAAGAGAGTATACTATCCATTGTGCGAGGGAGAACACCAACAGGGCTGCTAATAGGGCTTGGGTTGCAAGTAAATTAGTGAAAAAGGTAAGGAAATACCCCAATTTCAAGCAATGCGAGGCTGCTGTGTACTTCAGAACAAAGTGTGACCTTATTCTGAATAGAAATTCCATTGCAAGGGCACTGGAAGATGCAAGGAATGTAGTATACGGGGATGAGAAGGCACAATATGCGAAACTAAGGGACTATGCTGAAACTTTACTGAAGACGAATTCTGGATCTACAGTGCAGATATGTATCGAACCTCAACCAAATGGAGACGTCATATTTGATAAGATGTATGTTTGTTTGCATGGTTGCAAAATGGGATTCAAGGCAGGTTGTCGCCCCTTGATTGGGCTTGATGGGGCATTTCTGAAGACACAATTTGGAGGTTAGATCTTAGCTGCTGTGGCACAAGATGCCAATCATCACATTTACGTGATTGCATGGGCTATAGTTGAAATAGAGAATACAGACACTTGGAGATGGTTCCTGAAGCTGCTTCATGCTGATCTTGGAGACTACAAAACTAACGGATGGTGCTTTATTTCTGATATGCAGAAGGTAATGTTAACTTTCATGTGCTTTTAACAATATTTGATTCTCTAGATGTAAGTGGTTTGGATGGGAATAATGGTTGTAAAATGTGTATGTTATATATGTCCTCTGAATTTTGTATACATGATGTTGGTTGTTGATATGCACTGTTAGTTTAGTTAGATCCGAATAGCACAAGGGACCAATCGTGCATTTTACACCTAACTGAAGGGACTAAATTGTATTAAAATGTGAAAGTCAGGGACTATATTAGGTTCATTAATGTAAACTCAGGGACTATTCTGTGGCACGATAAAAGTTTTTACATCAGTTTTTGTTTCTGAAACATAGTGTAACAATGTCCTGCAGGGTTTAATTCAAGCTGTCCAGGAGGTGATGCCAAGAGTTCACCACCGTTTTTGCGTTTGGCACCTCTGGAGGAACTTCAACAAACAATGGAAGGACCTTAAGTTGAGGGGACTGCTTTGGGAATGTGCCAGATCTATAACATTCCAAGATTTCATCAATAATATGAACAAGATTAAGAGGGTGAACGAGGAGGCTTAGGCATATCTCAACAAATGGCCTAGAGAGTCATGGACAAAGTCCCAGTTCAGCGATGGGCCAAAACTGGACAACATTTGCAACAACGCCTGTGAGGTTTTCAACGCAAGAATCAAAGAGGCCAGAAGCAAACCCATCATCACATTACTTGAGGAGGTGAGAATGTTTGTGATGAGAACTATTGTGAAGAATAAGGTAAACTGGCAAATCATGTTGGTATACTCCCCCCTATAATTCAAAGTCGCTAGATAAAATCAGAAAAGAATCAAAGAACTGGATGCCTATCTGGACCAGTGATGAAGACTATGAGAAATTTGAGGTTCATGGCCATCCAACAAACATGGTGGTGGATCTTGGAAAAAGACTATGCACTTGCCAATTCTGGATGCTGACCGGTGAGCTTTATCAAACTCTCTAACTTAATCATTAACATTTGTGTACTTTGAAAACTGTGATTGTCTTACTATGCATTTGTGTTACTAACTGTAGGCATTCCATGTGTTCATGCCTGTGCTGCCCTTGCAAGGGTAAACAAGAGGCCGGAAGACTTTTGTCACCATCTGTGTACTATGGAGGCATACAACAATACTTATGCCCATCACATTAACCCTCTTCCTGGCCAATCATTGTGGGAAAAATCCTTGTACACTCAACCACAGGCCCCTAACATTAGGAGGAGGCCTGGAGCTTTGACAAAGAAAAGGAGAAAAGATGCTGATGAGGGCAACAATGGTAATAAGAAAGCCAAACCAAGTGGAGGTTTGAAAAGGCATTTGAAGCCATTCACATGTAGGTATTGTGGGGTAAAAGGGCATACTAAGAGAGGGTGCTCAAAGAAGAGACTGGATGAAGTAGCTGCTGCTGTTGCAGCTGTAAAAGCTGCTGCAGATAAAACCAAATCAAATGTTGCTGCTTCTGGTTCTGAGGCTGGCCCTCCCCCTCAAACTGATACTGCTGCTTCTGCTTCTGAGGCTGGCCCTCCCCCTTAAACTGATACTGCTGCTTCTGCTTCTGAGGCTGGCCCTCCCCCTCAAACTGATGCTACACCAGCTGATAACCCTCCTGCTGTGGAGATTGACATATCACAACCAAACTATGAAGGATCACAGGTAATACACTTCACCACGTTACAACAGCACAGAAGTATATTTTTTTTTCAATCTGGGCTCATGTGTTGAACTATTTATCTGCTGTAGGACATAGCAGGACCTGCTGCACCTGCACCACCAAGGCCACAGAAGTTACCCATCAAAAGGAGGAGCTCACCACCACCTCAATCCATTGGTGTGGATCCAATGCAAGGAGCCAATGTGGCTACATCTTTTAGATTGCACAACTTTATGAAGTTTGTGCCAACTCTCGGTTTCAAAGTACCAAAGAAAAAGAACAATTCATGAATTTGACATTAGGATGTTTAGGATAATACTTTGTTGTTTTGTTAAAGGCAGTTAGTAGATAGTTGCTTTGTTTAGGACAATTGTCATAACTTTTGTATTGCCAGCCTTGATAACTATGTTGTGGCACTTCTTTTGTTCCTTTAATGTTTGCTACTCAAATATGTTTATCTTTGCTGCTTTTGTAATTATGCATTATGCATTATGCTATTATGATGTCAGATGATCTATAATTATTTCTCTTTATGATAACCAGTCAATCAAAAACAGGGCATATATCTCAAGATAAAATAATTATTTCTCTTTATGATAACCAGTCAATCAAAAACAGGGCATATATCTCAAGATAAAAAACCACCTCTTACTTTCATTCATCCATGAACACATTACATACAACATTGTCAGAACTTCAAAGTCATAATCAACACAGCAACTACAGTGAAAAATACCACTATGCCTAAGAATTGTATCATAGATTTTTGGGTTCTCATTTCAACTTCCAATTTTCCAATCCTCCAGGCTAAATTCACTCTCACTTGCTCATTGTCAACTGCAGTTGCATCCACTCTTCCTTCATGTTCCTCTTCTTCTTCTACATCATCAGCCCAGAGAAAAAATCCACACCATGTTTTTCCCCTAGTCTGAATATGAGATATCATAAGAAGGAAAGAACAGAAAATAACTAATCAATTTTTCTTACCAAAAACTCACATTGTAATTTGGACAACCGAAGAAGGGCTTATCTGGGTTGGTAGTTGTTCCGGACCAACGAAGCACCAGCCGGCAGCCGCACCCACACCGCTCTGGTACCCGCGACGGTCTGGTCCAACTCCGCGTTCTCGTCATCGATCGTGTTGAGCTTCCTTGACCCTGGCTCGCACACCCAATCATGGTTTTCATTGCAGTTCAACAAGTAGGAACAACGAAGACAATGAAGAACGTTGCTGGGCAGAGAGAAGAAGATGAAGAGGGGTGACGATGCCATGCTATAAATTGGGATTAAAACTAGGTATAGGGACCACATTGGGTCAAACAGTTTCAATTGCCACCTCAGCTTGCCTTTATCTACGCCAGCGTGGCTTCTCAGTGCCAGGTCACTGCCGGCGACAGTTAATTTGCCCGGAGATGTGGCTAGGGACAACCTTGGTGCAATTTTAACAAAGTCGGGGACATAAATGGTGCAATTGGTAAGTCAGGAATTAAATTGGTACAAACTGTGAATCTCAGGAACCACTTTGGGGTTTAGCTCTGTAAGATCAGTTTGAATCTTGACGCACATTTTTTTACCCCAATTCCATTACTCAGATTCTTTATAGTAAACATTATTTTTACCAAAATATTTTCTTAACAACTAACAATTAACCCACACTCTCTTTCTTTTATTCATTAAAAAATAATCTAAATATACAATTAGTTAACAACTCCTCATTTTTTGGGGTGTCCAAAATTTTGTGAATATGATCCGATTCAGCTGTTGCTTCTTTACTGACGGCAGCAACGCCACTCATTGCCACCAGACGCTCTCCCGTCTGCCAGCTTCCATCACTAGTCCTCAACGGTGATATCTATCTGTATTTTAAGCTACCACGGTGTTTGTGTTTACTTTACATTTGCCTTAATTAGAGAGAGTGCGAGAAAGAAAGAAAAGAGAGAAAGAGAAAATCAAAGAAAGAATTGATTTCTAAAAGTAACCATGAGTTTAAATTTGTTCACCTGGTCCCGATTTCAAATGCTCATATTTACACTTTCAAATTTTGATCCCAAAAGAGAAATATCCCGCGCAATTATTCATATTATAAACAATGGTGTATTAATAATATTTTTCTGCAAATATTTTGACTATTATACCTTCTCTTGTTCACTATTTTTGCTTTCATATGTCGTGTAATTATGTCATTTTCAGATGCTGAAGGCATCCACTTGTCAAGCAAAGAATTTAGCACTAGTTATTTATTATATATTAAAATATATAATAGATATCGTTAGTTTCCTTGTTTGAAGGATATTTTTGTCAACGTTCACAAAGTTAATAGAAATCATAGTTTTGAAAATTATGCATTAATAAGGAAACTGGAAAAGAGAGTTTGTTGTTAGAAACAAGAAATTAAACTGAAGAAAGGATTTGTGTATTATTAAGTGTAATCAAGTTGTGTATTCAAGTTATTTGGAGTGATACAATATAGAAGGATATTTATAGGGGCTAAGAGAATCGTAATAATAAAGACGTAATATTCTATAATAAATATTCAGATATAGTAAATAATTCTAATTGATCCTAATTATATTCTAACATTATAATAAATATTCAGATATAGTAAATAATTCTAATTGATCCTAATTATATTCTAACATCTCCCCTCGTTTGAAACTTATTTAAAACAACGAAATAAAGAGAAAAAAACTGCATAAATTGATAAAACGGGCAGACGGAACTGCCGCTAGTCTGAAAGGAGCGCAGACGGAACTGCCGCTAGTCTGAAGGGAGCGCAGACGGAACTGCCACTTGTCTGAAGGAAGCGCATACGGAACTGCCGGAAAAAAACACAGACAGAACTGTCACAAGGAAACACAGACGGAACTTCCACAAGAGAATGCAGGCGAAACTGCCACGAGGAAAGCAGACGGAACTGCCGAAAGAGAGCAAAAACGATATGATTTCTTCATGAGAATAGGAAAACAACGAATGATATTGGTGTTTGATCATTCGACTCGAAAAGACACAAGAAGGAGAGAATAGGCTAGTCGATAAGGTGAAAAAGCATCAAAGAAGCGACAAAAAAGAAAGGGAAAAAATGGCACGAAAAAAAAAAGTATGAAAAATTCGGTAATTTTAACCGAAGAAAAAACAACCTATCCTCCTCAAGGAGGATACCATGGCTCTGATACCATGTTAGAAACAAGAGACTAAGCTTGAGAAAAAAAAAATTGTGTATATTATTGAGTGTAATCAAATTGTGTATTCAAGTTATCTGGAATGATACAATATAAAATGGTATTTATAGGGGCTAAGAAAATCGTAATAATAAAGACGTAATATTCTATAATAAATATTCAGATATAGTAAATAATTATAATTGATCCTAATTATATTCTAACATTTGTAACACTCAAAATCATATCATTCTTATTTATCAACTATCAAGTCCAGCAAAATATATGGTGGAATTCCTCTAATCCCATTACATCTATTTCAAATTGTCCGTTATAGCAAGAGTTAGTTATACATTACTACAAGGCAAGGAAGCTGTCATCTACTCAAAAGTGTTAAATACATAAAGTGATTTGAGGATTGCAGTGGCAAGGTTGATGCATTTACCCTTCCCGAACCACAAGAGGAAGGAAGCTTGTGTACCGGATCTTCAATATTCTCAGCACGAAATAGTTAGATTAAACAATCATTCATGCCTCTTGAATGTCATTTCTATTGAGATTAAAAGCATATGATTAACTAAACATTAAACAACAATCTTTTGACCATAGACTTGTTGTATAGCAAACCAGGCATCGAGATAAATTTCTATTAAAGCTAAAAAGACTGCAACATGGGCTATATATATAATAATTAGGGAAGACTAAAAAGAAAACGGGCAAATGCATAATAATATAGGCTGCAATATTGTGCTATAAAATACTTCCGCAAAAAATTACCTAAATTCAATTCACAATTAGAGAAACCATTTATTACAAACCATGACATTTAGAGTTTGAATAACTATTTACATCCAAACAATATATAGAGCTCTACATGCTATAAATAAATAAAATAATTAAACAGCAGAGTATCTATCAAAGGGCAAAAATATTATGCAGTGGAACATAACTTAGGGGCTAAAACACTCACAATTAATAAACAATAAACCATTTTACTGCATTGCTAATATATTCGTAAAAAACGGCCTGTTTGTCTTGTGAAACAACCACCAAAAGAGTAAAAAACATTGTATTGTGAAAATTATGCATATTCTAAAGGGCAAAACTTCTGTATGTTTTGCAAAACAAACATCAAAGAAGTCAAAGATGTTCTATTGACATTGAGGGAGAAGGTACAAGCAAATTCTAGAACTACCAAACCAAACCCCAGCAATGATTTGAAGAGTCATTCAAATAATCCAATCAGACAAATTAATCCATGTAAAAAGTAATCAAAAGCTTCAACAAATATTTGAAGAAAACAAGTGACATTGACGCATGAATTGGACCAAAGATGCAGTCTTTCATTTAATACAAATTGTAAGGCAAATCAAGAAGAGAGAATAGAGACGGTGAGAGATTGTACCATAAGTAACTGTTGGCTACTCAGGTAACTATTAATTGGCATGTTTTGGAGCTCCTTGGTACCATAGATAATTCCTGGTGGATGCGCTGTTTATATGTTACGCCAAGACTAGGATCAGCATGGATTTTCATTGTCTTCAAAATAGGTCCTCTCTCTAAAAGATATGCAACAAATGCATGTTCATCTGCAGAGTCTTTATATCCTTTAAATTCAAAAATCTTGAGATGTGATATGAGACAATTAGGATCCTTCATTGGCAGTGTCCAACAACTAGGTTCCTCAGGTTCCACTGTGGAAACTTTCTGGCAACAGTAAACAAAACTTTTCAAAATATGCAAGCAAGTAATGAATAGAAATAGCAACATAGCTAAACTAGAAAAGTGATCATACCTCCTGATTATGAAGAGTGACAACTTGAAGCATATGGCAGTTATGAAGCAATTTTATCAGAAATCCCGAGTCGAAATAAGGAATTTGAAGCTCTAGATTATGTAAACGGGAAAATTCTGGCAACTCAAAAGCAGGAGCACCAAGCAAGCACTGTGTGTAGAAGATAAGAAGATAATAAACACAGCACATAACTACAACTAAAATTCACCGAAAACCGGAGGAAGTACATTGAGTAATCCGTTCAATGGACAATGGAATTACGATAAGAATATTACCTCCATAGTGGAAAGTTTCAAGTCCAACAGTTTTGTTTGGCGGAGTGCCTTGAGAAGCTCAAGCACCCAACCAACCTGCTCTTGGTCTTGATCAATATCAAGATGAGCTTCCACCATGTTGGGATAATCGCTAATTGAAACCTGCAGGCATCTTGCCCATAATGTGATACTTAGGTATTCGAGTAACGGGGTGTCTATCACAAGATCCTCAATATCATTAATATCTTCTTCGATGTCATCATCCTGTATTAAGGTTAAACGCTTCAAGGAATCAGGCATGTAGATTTCAGGAGGTTGGCTCGCATTAAGTGGGAACGATTCGTGTAAAGTGAGCTTGAGATTTTCAAGAACCGGACAACCAAGTAAAACAAAGTCTGGGTCCACATAATTGAGATCCAACTCTAGGTTCTTGAGGGATGGCAAATCAACAAATCCATCATAAACAGTCAAAAACACGTGGCCTTTCAAAACAAGAGACTCGAGTGATGCACTGGTTAATACCTCTTCAGGCAATTTGATATGTCGATCTCCAAACTCATTGCAAGCAAAAGATAAATCGAGATACAGCTCTTGGAGGTGGGGTCCAACAACAGTACGAATCCATGTTTTGATGGTTTTCTTTTCGCCTCTAGGTATATCACAAGCGAGGCGAAGCTTCTCGACACGGAGAGACTTGCGTTGAGCGAAAACTGCATTGACGAAAGCAATGAATCGATGTGTCCCTCCAGGCAGATAATAAGGACTATGTTTACTATTGTCTAAGTCCAACGCTAGAAGATCCTTCCAGAGGTGGCGCCACCGGCGAGCGAGGACGCTGGTGGCCATGCCACATCTTGTTGGGAGGAACGAGAGAATGTGGCAAAGCAGGGAATCCGGTAAGCTACTGATTAGGTCTATTTTGGGGGTTCCTGTTCTTGTTGATTCCTCCTCTTCTACTTTTCTTTGCTTCGCTTTCGGCATTGTCAATTTTGACGACACTACTGAAAATGTAAATGAAGGAATCAATGAACCGATTGAGCTGGATTTGTTTGGGATTGAAAACCTTTTCATGCACAGCCCTGGCGATGGCGATGGCAATGGAAAGGGTAAACTAGGATTTGATCTCTACTCTAATTTCTATTGTGTAGATTGAATTTTTTTTAAATGTTAAAAAATAAATAAATATGTTTTTGATTTTTTATTTGTAGATATTTAAGTGTATCTGTTTGGATTTACCTTTGTCAAACTAAAATTTGAATGAAAATAATTTTATACAATTGATTTTGAATAAAAATAAATTTATACCAATATAATTTAT
>NC_029793.2:4524038-4525260 GCF_000816755.2 Arachis ipaensis | reverse complement strand
ATTCTTTTATTTAGAATTATATTGGACGATAAAATTTTATTACTTATAACTCTATTATTATGTATGATTAATTTTTTATTTTTTTTATCTTTTTTAATAAAATTAATCATTCATATTATAACAAAATTACAATAAAAATAAAAATAAAATATGAAACAAAGTATTAAAATAATAAAAAATTATGAAAAAAACTATTAAAGCCAACAATGACAAGCAACAAACCGAAAAGCACGTTAAGAAAACGCAGAAACTCCAAGAGAACGTGCTTTTAGCATGCAAAATCACCTCTGCGTTTAGAGGAAAAAAATTATCAAACATCAGAGAACAACGTTAAAAAAACTTAAACACACTTTTATCCTCTCCAAAGTAGATGCCAAACACACCCTAAATTTTTGAGGATTTAAAAATATATTTAAATTCTTGACCTTTTTAAAATCTGGACATATTATCCTTCATGTTCACTTGACTCTGTCAGATTCAACGAAAAAAAATCAAACGTGACTCCAGTTGTACTGACTTAGTTGATACAGATGCACACGTGAGAGAATTTTTTAAATTAGACAAATATTTTTAAAAAGTCAGAGACTTAAATGTACTTTTAAATTTTCAAGGATTTAGTCACCAAAAAAAATTTTCAAAGATTTAAATGTCCGCATACCAAAAAGTCAGGGATCAATTTATCTTTTTCTCTAAATTTTATTTTAATTTTTTTGTTGAAAATCTCGCAATTTTAATTCGATTGACATCCAAAAATTCTCAACCTTATTCTACTTGACTTTATATGGAGAAAAATTAAATTTTGTCAAACAAATATAAAATCCAATAATTTTATATTCTATACATATTACATATTAATAAAATAAAAAAAATTAAGTTTAAATTAAAATTAAAATTAAAAATAATAAAATTTTAAAAAAATTTAACATAAAAATATAAATAATATGATCATCAACTAGTTTAGTGGTTATTTTAAGTTTTTATTAGAAGAAAAAAGTCGTGGGTTTAATATCCACTTTTTACACTATACGTATAATTTTTTAATATATAATATATTAGGAGGTACGTATAGAGTAGGATAATATATACCCTGAATCCACATTCTATTTTATCCGCAGCGAATTAGGTATTTGCGAGTAGGATACATGTTATCAGTCCTAATAACGACATTTAACTTTCTAAGTGCATTTAAAAAAATTTTTAGTGTGAAAAAAAAATTATATTC
>NC_029793.2:4517421-4523945 GCF_000816755.2 Arachis ipaensis | reverse complement strand
GGGCTTGGAAGATTGGCCCAAACGGTAAGTGGAGGTGGTCTCCGATTTGGTTGCGTCTGGGAGCCGTCGTCCTACTTGTGTAAGTAAAAGAATGGGAGGTGGTACCTGCAAAGACACTTCGATGCTTAAGTTAGCAAGGGGCTTAGCAGGTTGAGAGAGTATTGAAACTTAGAGATACCTGAGGGGTGTCAGTGTATTTATAGTGGTGATCCAATAACCACCGTTGGAGTAGTTCCACCTTTTAAGGAGGATAACCGCCCCTTTATCTTAGAATAGTTGAGATATGGTTCCTGGAAGTGGGTTGAGAGATTTTAGAGGGAGTTACTTATTTGAATAAGTGTTATTTGCCAGCTATCCTTCGAGCCCGACTTCTTCGGGAAGGAGTCTGTGTTGAATCCGACCTCTTCTGAGGAGGTCGATGGGAAGCGAAGGCCAATCTTTGGATTGGGCCTTTTAGTGTGTTTGGTCATGGATCATAGCGTTGGGTCAGGGTATGAACAATATATATATAGTTTAATTATTCTATTGGTTTCTATAATTTTATCCAATTTTCAATTAGGTCTCTATACTTTTTTTTTTCAATTGAACCCTTATACCATATCAAATTTTGTAATTAAGTCTACAAATATGTTGGAATTAACGGAATATTCTATTAAACAAGATGAATATACCTAACACTAGGGGTGTTCAAATCCAAACTGATCTAAATTAAACTGCTCATACAATCCAATCCAAACCACACAATGCGCTATAACATTATTTATTGTTATATTTATAATTTTACTTATAATATAATATGTTCAATTTGTTATACATTTTTATATTATTCATGTGTTATTATTATTTAATAAATATTTTATGTTTAAAATGTGATTTATTTATTTATTTTAACTAATCTTTAATTTATGAGTCGGATTCGAGTATTTAGAACTCGGGTGCGTAGTCGATGTGATTTTAAAACCGACGTGATTTGAATTTCCTCAACTGTCACGTCTAATCAAATGTCGCGTCCGTTGGGGTTTTCGTATTTACACGTGGGAGCAGTTACATTGGTAACGGCGCGTTTCTTTAATGACCGCGTTAATTTATCTTTATGCCACTGGCCTGTTTATAAATACTTTTCCCTCTCTTTTCCTTATTTTCTTTCATTTTTTGAAATTCCTTGTCTACGACCCTTACTCTTTTTTAAAGAAAAGCTTTTTACCCTTCATTCTTGGAGTGCTTCGCTGCTGCTGCCCTTGTTCGTCCTTGCTTTCTTCTGCTTTTATCAACAAAGGTTAGCCTTTCCTCCTCCTTTCTATCATTTATGTTGATGTTTTGCTTTGTGCGTTTAGAGGAGGTTTGCCTGCCGCTTGTGGTTTTTTAGTTTCTTAGCGAATACGTCAATACGTTGGTCTAGCGGTTTTGTTTTCTAGCTCTTTTAGAGAGGCTGTCTCGACTTTTAGAGGCTCTGTGTTTGATCCTTTTCCATTTTTTTTGTAGGTTTTTGTCGCTTTTTCACCCACTTCCTTTTATTGGAAAAGATGTCTTCTTCCATTTCTGAGTGGGTAGATGGTACTGTTCTTGGGGAGGAACCCTCAGTGAACACCGATTACATCACCGACCTTCGCACCCATCATAGGATTTGTGGTTCTAATGAAGATGAGCCCAAATATGAGTTGATAGCCCTGGGTCCTGAAGACTGAGTTTGTTTTGGGAGAATTTCTGGTTCTGATCCCTTTTTTTTTATGTACGACTGCCTTTTTACCCGCTTGGGGGTTCTTCTACCTTTTTCAGATTTTGAGATAAGTGTGTTGCACCACTGCCGAGTTGCTCCCACCTATCTTCACCCCAATTCTTGGTATTTTATGAGAATTTACCAGCTTGTTAGTCAAGAGCTAGATTTTTCAATCTCTTTGAAGATCTTTTTCTACCTTTTTCATATGACCAAGTCCTTTAGTGGGCATAATAACAAGCAACAGTGAATTTTTTTTTGGGCCATTCAAGGTTGGAAAGTTTTTTCAATATTTAACGATTCTTTTCACGATTTCAAAAATTTCCTTTTCAAAGTCCAAGCTGTAGAAGGACACCATCCTTTTTTTCCTGATGAAGACTCCAACCCCTGATTTCTTCTCTATTGGTTAGAGGCCTCTCCTGTAGAGAAATATGGCCTGGAGGATTTGGATGAGATAGAAGAGGCTGTCATGGAATTTTTCCGAGATGCTTAGGGGAGAGCCCACCAATCTGAATACCAAAAAGTTTCTCTTAGGCTCTCTGAGTTTCGTGCGGAACCAGCTAGGTAGTTTTGTTGTTGAATTCTGTAGTTTCCGACTTGCTTGTGATGCTTTTCCAACCTGTAGATTGATTTGTTTGTTTGTACTTTTTAGAGATGGTGAAGAGTGGGTCTTCCTACCAGAAAGTTCAGGATGCCAAGAGAAGGTCTCGGGCTTGGGCTGACAATGCGACGGTGATGCGTGAGCATCTTCTCTATCTTTTCCTAGTGAATTTGTATTCAAATTGTTGAGTTTAATCAAGATTTAAATATCTTTTAGCCACTATGGATGCTACTTTGAGTTGTGTGCATTTTTGTTTATTTCAGGTAGCATTCGGATGTATTTGACGGAGTTTTGTAGCAGAAAAGGAAGAAAGCGAGTGATGCTGTCAACCCCGACCTTCTTGCACTCAAATAGGAATAACTTGAGATATAGAGGTTCAATTGACGTGATTCCAGCGGCATTAGAAAGCTAACTTCCAAGGCTTTCCAACGATGTATAATAGTGCATACTTCTTTTTCAGCATTTTTGGCCTCCTCCACGTTGAACTTGAGCTTTCTCAAGTTCAGCGTGGAGTCCACGTACAAAGGAGGAATCACACATTATCCACGCTGAACTTGAGAATTCCCAAGTTCAGCGTGGACTCAAGGAACTCACTCAAAGAGCCACTGCCTCCTTCACGCTGAACTTGGAAATTCTCAAGTTCAGCGTGGACTCAAGAAGAACGCCAAAGGAAACACTGCTTCCTCCACGCTGAACTTGGGAATTTCCAAGTTCAGCGTGGACCTTAATGCTATAAGTGGTCCCCAACCTCATCTAAATGGCTCGCGCAAATCATTCCTTTAATTTTGATTTAAATTTTTATTTATTTATAACTAGGAAAAGATGTTATTTTAGTTTTGGAAAATATATTTTACATTAATTAGGATTAGATATAAAAGGGAAAAGAATCAGCCATTCGGGCTTCTCTCTTCTACCTCATTCCACAATTTACAGTTTTTCAGAATCCTTATTTTCTCTCTGAACCATGAGCAACTAAACCTCCACTGTTAAGGTTAGGAGCTCTGTCTATTGTATGGATTGATACTATTATTTTTCTATTTTAATTCATGTACTGATTTATATTTCAAGAATTGTTTTCGTTCTTTATTTTATGAATTTGGGTGGAACGGAAGTATGACCCTTTTTCTAATTGAGTTCCTGTATAACTTGGAAAAGCTCTTTACTTGAACAACAGCTTGAAAACATATTCTCCTAAATTTCTAATTATCTGGACTTAACGGGATACGTGACATATAATCCTCTTATATTTGGGTAATTAAGATTTCTGTGGCATATAAACTAGAATTGAACTTCACCCTCTAATTGGAATTAAGTGACCAAGGAATTGGCGGTTGATGAATTTTAGAGGAGACTAAAAAGGTCTAAGGAATTAGGGTTTAGTCACATAGGCTGCGTTTGTTTTCAGAGACAGGACAGAACATGACACTGAAACGGAGACAATAGGACGGAGACATTAAAAATTATCTTTTGTGTATTGTGTTTGGATACGATGGACAAGACACTAATGTAATGTCTAGTATTATGTTTGGATACACATGGACAAGACTAAAATATTATATGAAATGACTAAAATAACCCTATGATTCCAAATTTTCTACATCAATACAAATTAATTTAATAAAAAATGAGAATACGTAGGAGTACAGACGGAACTTGAAAAAAATATTTAAAGAGGCAAAAAATTTTAATAAAAAAATATATTAATATTTATATTAAAATAAAATTTATAAATATAATTATTTTATTTTAAAATTTATTATTAATATGTAGGAATACATATGGTTAAGATTAACAAAAAAAATAAATTTGAGAGTACCTGGAAAAGAAAGAGATAGAGGAAGAACAGGAAGAAAAAAGTATCTCTGAACAACGCAATAGAAAAATAAGAAGAGGGTAATAGTGGAAAAAAAGAAAACAAAATTTATAAAATTGTCCGTGTCCACTCTTCCAAATCCCGTGTCCATCGTTGTCCTTCGTGAAAGAATGGACACAAAATTATAAAAAACTGTCTCGGAGACAATATGTCCACTGTCCATGTCTCTGCTTCCAAACACTTTTTAAACAAGTGTTGTCCATGTCTCCGTGTCGTGCCCCCGAAAACAAACGCTACCATATAGTTTGCCATGAATTAAATCTTGCATGATTAAAATAGTTAGTAAGAAAAGTCAATCCGGAAAATAGATATCTCTGAAGCCTTAACTGTTTCTCCATATATTATTCACAACCTGTTCACTGCTTGCTTTCTAATTTACTGAATTTACTGTTTAATGCTTTTGAACTCTTAAACACAATTTTCTGCTTGTCTAATTAAGTAAATTAATCAACCATTGTTACTTAGTCCATCAATCCTCGTGAGATCGACCCTCATTCACCTGAGGTATTACTTGGTACGACCCGGTGCACTTGCCGGTTAGTTTGTGGTTTTAAATTTCGCACCAAGTTTTTGGCGCCGTTGCCGGGGATTGATAGTGATTAACAACTATTAGTTGTTTGATTGCTTAGATTAGGCGTTTTAGTTTTAAATTTTATTTAAATTTTGCTTAGTATTTTCGAAAAAAAAAATTAATAAATAAATAGCATTAATATTTTTCTTAATTTCTGAAATTAAGTTTGGTGTTTTCTAGCTAGTCTTATTTTAATTTTTCTTATTTAAATTTTGCTTTAGTATTTTCAAAAAAAAAATCTATTTTTTCTTCTTTGCTTTCCTGTTTATCACATGGTGCGTTTAATTTTTTTTGGTATTTTGTGCTAAGAAAAATAATGGAGAGAGATCACATGGGTTACTACTCACACCCAAGGAGTGATTCCTATAATTATGAATGGGGGAACTACCCAAATTTTGGTTGGCAAAGTCAAAACCAAAGAAACTTCAGTGCTCCATATTCCAACTATCAAGAACCACCATCTCCATATTCATACCAAGAACCACCACCTCTCTATCCATATCAAGAACTATCATCTTTCTACCCATATCAAGAATCATCATCTCCTTCTTATTCATATCAAGAGTCACCATCTCCTCATTCATATCAAATACCATCAGATCTTGAGCTTCTCATGAAAGAATTCTTACATGATATAAAGACGAGTGTCAAAAATGTAGAGAAACATATGCAGTCGATTATCAAGTCCCAGGAAGAGGAATAAGCAAATTCCTTCCCAAGAGATATAATGCAAGATCCTATAGAAGAAAGTGAGGAAATCAATCAAGGGAGTTCATACTCCAATGAATTAGAGAACTTTCCACCCTCACACATGGAAGAAGAGGAAGATGCAAAAACAAATGAGGAAGATACACAAACAAAGGCGGTTGTAAGGGATGAAAATAATTGTGAGAATCTACACTCCAATGAAGTAGAGACTGGCATAGATAGTGAGTTTATTGAACCACCAATTCAAGAAGTTCTTGATGAAGGGTACACTCTAACCATCACACAACACCCAAATTTTGAAATCAAAGAAGTGAAGGAAACCAAGGAAAGCACTGAAAAGAGGATTGTGACCAAGAAACAGAAGAAAATATCCATGAAAAAGAGAAGGTCAGGAAAAAACAATCCAACCTCTACACCAACAAGCAAGGTGAATCAAGTTAATCACAATAAAAGAAGGCTTGTTCGGAGAAATTTATATCAGGGGGCACTAATTTTCACCTCTTTCCCCTTGGAGACATTTCTTTTAACCAACTGGAAGAAGAGGAAGAAAATTCAACAATCAAGTGTCAAACTAGTAACATTAAAGAAGCGCGTGTCGGGAGGCAACCCGATAATTTAGTATCCTTAGTCTATTTTCCGTTCTAGTAGTTTTATTATTTATTTGATTTTTATTGAGTTTTTATTGTTTTTCCTTCGTTTTACATGTGTTTTGATCATGCAGAATTTTTAGAATAAAAACCAAACACTTAAAAAATTTTTTGACCACTTTAAAAAAAGTTGATTCTGCCAGGTCCACGCTGAACTTGGAAAATTTCAAGTTCAGCGTGAGAGACGATGTAAAGGAGCACAAATTTGATAAAAGTCCACGCTGAACTTGGGCTACATGGAAAGAGGAGTTTCACGGCGTACATCATGGCGCTGAACTTGCCCACCCCCTGTGACGAATACCTGGGCTTGGACCCACTAGATAGATACTGGTCCTACTTCGAACCCACTTTGATTCACCTCCAGGCTTGGCTCACTACAACTTCTTAGTATATATATATATATATATATA
>NC_029793.2:4478573-4517396 GCF_000816755.2 Arachis ipaensis | reverse complement strand
TTTATATATAAAAAATAAAAAAAAAGTTAAAAAAATTTAATCTATATATATATCAATAAATAACTACGTAAATAATATAAAAAAGAAATAAAAATATATATATATGCTATCTATCCCCCAATATATGCAGTTTTATATATCCTCCCCCTCCCCCTATTAAATATATATGCCATATATTTCTCCCCCCCAATCATTATATTAATATATATATCTCTATACAATATATCCCCCATATATATGTTCGCAGCATGACGATCCGCTTCGCCACCTCACGACGTGGGATCTACCACTTTCAGGTCATCGGCTTTCGTAGTGATCGAATGCGAGTAATTAGTTTTAATCTTTTTTTATTATTTTCTTTTTTTTAATTTTTTTTCCTCCGTGCACTTTTTCTATCCTTTCCTATTTTCAGTTCTTCTTTACTTGAGGACAAGCAAATTTTTAAGTTTGGTGTTGTCGCTGCGCTCATGACTTTTCTGTTTATTTTTATGACACTAAAAGGAGGCGAATCATCTTCACGGAGGAGCACAGCCTAAAGAATGAAACGGCCACTAGGATAACTGAAGTGGTTGAGTTCCTTTCATTCTATATTCCTTCCCATTCTTACTATATTAGGTTCCTATTTTCTGCTTATTTTGTTATTGCATGATCAGTTTTTATTTCAATTCCTAGGTCTAGTTAACTTATTTCCTATTTCATTATTTTATTCTCGTTTTTATGCTTAAAAAGAAAAAGAATATCTCATGTATTGCTCACTAAACTTGAAAATTAAAAGAAAAGAAAGAAGTGATGTAATGCATGAAAAGAGTGAGTTTATATCTAAGATTTATCATACTTACTTAAATGTGGTGGTGTTATTTGTAATTCTGAATGAATGACATGAACAGAGCATATTTGAATTTAAATCAAGGGATGTTGATGTATGAGGAACAGGGATTTAGAGAATTATTATGACTTCTCTGAAATAAACAAAAATTTAATCCTTGAAGCAAAAGAGACAGCAAGATAAGAATAAAAGCAAGGTCCAAGGCTCTGAGCATCAATGACTAGGGAGGTCAGACATGATTAAAAGCTCAAAGAGTTGTTTCCCTAGTCATATGCTTGTGGTGTTCTTGTGTCAAGTAATCCTTGAGACAAAACATTTAGAGTCGTGATCAAATGCAATTAACGGAGTATGCCAAAGGCTTTGAGCACCACTATCTGGGAGTAACTGAAAAGAAAAAAATCAAATAAAGTGGAGAAAAATCAGAATTTAGAAACAGTTCCCCAGTCAAGTGCTTATGGTGTTTCTGTCTCAAGTAAAGATTGAGACAAAACATTTAAAGTCACGGCTAGGCTCAAGGTGCAAAGCATCAAAGAAAAGAGAATTAAAGTGAATTCTGCTGTGTTCAAGGATTAAACTAGAGTATAAAGATTAGAGAATTCATAATATGATCTGGATTCCCAATTCCGAATGACACTGACATTTCTCTGATTCAAAGGAGAGTGAGATGCCAAAACTGTTCAGAGTTACAATGAATAAACCCCATTTTTAAGAATAGGCTCTAGCATGACTAAACTCTCACTTCTCATGCAAATTCACATCTTAATCATGTACTTATTTTGGTTGCTTGAGGACAAGCAACAATTCAAGTTTGGTGTTATGATGCGTGAGCATCTTCTCTATCTTTTCCTAGTGAATTTGCATTCAAATTGTTGAGTTTAATCAAGATTTAAATATCTTTTAGCCACTATGGATGCTACTTTGAGTTTTGTGTATTTCCGTTTATTTCAGGTAGCATTCGGATGGATTTGATGGAGTTTTGTAGCAGAAAAGGAAGAAAGCGAGTGATGCTGTCAACCCCGACCTCCTTGCACTCAAACAGGAATAACTTGAGCTATAGAGATCCAATTGACGGGATTCTAGCGGCATTAGAAAGCTAACTTTCAGGGCTTTCCAACAATGTATAATAGTGCATACTTCTTCTTCAGAATTTTCGGCCTCCTCCACGTTGAACTTGAGAATTCCCAAGTTCAGCGTGGAGTCCACGTACAAAGGAGGAATCACACATTATCCACGCTGAACTTGAGAATTCCCAAGTTCAGCGTGGACTCAAGGAACTCACCCAAAGAGCCACTGCCTCCTCACATGCTGAACTTGAAAATTCTCAAGTTTAGCATGGACTCAAGAAGAACGCCAAAGGAAACACTGCCTCCTCCACGCTGAACTTGGGAATTTCCAAGTTCAGCGTGGACCTTAATGCTACAAGTGGTCCCCAACCTCATCTAAAGGGCTCGTGCAAATCATTCCTTTAATTTTAATTTAAATATTTATTTATTTATAACTAGGAAAAGATGTTATTTTAGTTTTGGAAAATATATTTTACATTAATTAGGATTAGATATAAAAGGGAAAAGAATCAGCCCTTTGGGCTTCTCTCTTCTACCTCATTCCACAATTTACAATTTTTCAGAATCTTTATTTTCTCTTTGAACCATGAGCAACTAAACCTCCACTGTTAAGGTTAGGAGCTCTGTCTATTGTATGGATTGATACTATTATTATTCTATTTTAATTCATGTACTGATTTATATTTCAAGAATTGTTTTCGTTCTTTATTTTATGAATTTGGGTGGAACAGAGGTATGACCCTTTTTCTAATTGAGTTCTTGTATAACTTGGAAAATCTCTTTACTTGAACAACAACTTGAAAACATATTCTCCTAAATTTCTAATTATCTGGACTTAACGGGATACGTGACATATAATCCTTTTATATTTGGGTAATTGGGATTTCTATGGCATATAAACTAGAATTAAACTTCACCCTCTAATTGGAATTAAGTGACCAAGGAATTGGCGGTTGATAAATTTTAGAGGAGACTAAAAAGGTCTAAGGAATTAGGGTTTAGTCACATATAGTTTGCCATGAATTAAATCTTGCATGATTAAAATAGTTAGTAAGAAAAGTCAATCCGGAAAATAGATACCTCTGAAGCCTTAATTGTTTCTCCATATATTATTCACAACCTGTTTACTGCTTGCTTTCTAATTTACTGAATTTACTGTTTAATACTTTTGAACTCTTAAACACCATTTTCTGCTTGTCTAATTAAGTAAATTAATCAACCATTGTTGCTTAGTTCATCAATCCTCGTGGGATCGACCCTCACTCACCTGAGGTATTACTTGATACGACCCGGTGCACTTGCCGGTTAGTTTGTGGTTTTAAATTCCGCACCAGAGGGCCGCTAGCGCTCCTCCTCCTCCTCCTCCTCGTGATCTGGGGACCTCCTATTGTCCCATTATGGTAACTTCTACCTCTGCTTCTTCTCTTCCTCCCCCAGCCCGACCTTCTCCCGAACCCGAGAAGAAGAAGCGCAAGACTTTAGAGTCTAGCTCTTCTTTTCCTGGGGAGGCTAATTTTGATGGTCCCAAATTTATTCGGAGTCACATCTTTTCTCATAGTACATTAGTATGGATGATGCTTCCATTTGAAACCATCTTCAAATTTTAGTTTGAGGGAGTGTTCGGGCTGCTGAGGTATGCACAAAACTTTTTGACATCTTGGACCAAACTCCCCTTAGCTCTTTGGGCTCTACCTGAAAGGTTGAGGAGTTGGAGGGGAGGATTGGCCTCTATCAAGAGGAAGAGAAGAGGCTCCAGGGGGAAGTTACTTGGTTGAAGGAGGAGAGGTCTCGACTTTTGGAGAGGGAGAAGAAGTAGATGGCCTAGTGTGCCATGGCAGAGGGCCTGAAGGAGAAGGCGGAGCAAAATTACGTGAGGGTCTTTTCTGAAAATATTGACCTTCAACGGGAACTGGAGAAAGATCAGGAGGCCTATCAAGACTTGGAGGATTCCGTAGCGAAGAGCTCGGAGGAGGCCTGGAGGGTTTTCAAGGAACAGGTCGGGGTTATCGCTCCTGGCCTACACCTTTCTCCTCTCGATCCTGATAAAATTGTTGTCAATGGGGCTATCGTGTCTCCTCCTCGTCCTGAGACAGATTCCGAACTGAAGACTCGGAGGCAAAAGTTGATTGGATCTCCTCTTCATGAGGATCAACAGGAGCGATTCCTGCCGACGTCTTCAGAGGCCCAAACTCCCGTTGAAGAGAATGCTCCGAACTCCCTTCCAGTTGGTGACTCTAATCTTTCCTCTTAGATGATTTCAGCTATTTGGGGCCCGGCTTGTGGGCCCCTATTTGAAGAATTTATCTTTTTTATTGTTGTCGTGGTTTGCCATTAACTCTTCTGCCCTTTTGGCCGTAAACAAAATATTGCATTATTTTGATTTGCCCCTTTTTTGGATAAGGGCTTTTTAAGGGATATCCTGTGTGTGCATGCTTTGTTTATAAGCTTTTTGAAAAAACCTTTTTGATCTTTTTCTCTTGGAAAAACTCTCTATAGGGTAGGCTGCTTTTTATCTAAGTTACTTGTGATTTTTTTCCGAAGACTTGGAACAGCTTCTGCCTTTGATGGATTTCCTTTATCTCTTTTTTGTATTCCTTATAAATTCAAATTTTCTTATTTAAATTGTTCATAACTTAGGTTATTTTCGCGATGCATTTCAGTTCTTCTTGGTTTTTTCGACTAATAGGTCGTAACGTTTCCGAGTTATCATGATCGGCTTTTATAACCTCTTTACACCGACTTGTAACTCGTCGTTTTATCTTGCCGACCTCTTAGGTCGGTCATGAGATTTTTACATTTTTTTGAGCTTAAGTCAGCGCATTTCGTAGGAAAATTATAACGACTTAATGGAATTTACAAAGAGATGTAAAAAAGATCTTTATTTTATTGATGAAAGTACTTTTTTGCTACTAAGGGATTAAAAGTTATTGCCCCTTAGCCTCCACTTTGATGCCTCGTTAAAACTCCCTTCAAGAAAACCCTTATTTTGGGAAAAAACAATGAAGTCGGGAAAAAGAGTACACCAGGGAGTGAAGTTCGCTTTTAACTATAGTACATTTTCATATTACAAGCATGCCATGACCTTGGTAGCTCGGTACCATTCAAGTCGGTTACCTTGTATTATCCTTTTCCTAAGACTTCACTCATCTTATATGTCCCTTTCCAATTAGCAGCAAGCTTTCCTTCCCCTGACTTGTTGACTCCGATGTCATTTCTAATCAGGACCAAGTCGTCTGGGGCGAAGCTTCTTCGAATGAATTTTTTGTTGTATCTGTTTGTCATCCTTTGCTTCAACGCTGCTTCTCTTATCTGGGCTTGTTCTCGGATTTCGGGGAGTAGCTCGAGTTCTTCCTTGTGTCCCTGTATGTTGCCAACCTCGTCGTAAAAGTTCACCCTTGGACTCTGCTCGTTAATTTCAACTGGTATCATGGCTTCTATGCCATAAGCAAGTCGGAAGGGTGTTTCTCCTATGGCGGACTGGGGTGTAGTCCGATATGCCCATAGCACTTGAGGGAGTTCTTCGGCCCAGGCTCCCTTTGCATCTTGCAACCTTTTCTTTAACCCAGCCAGTATAACTTTGTTGGCTGCCTCAGCTTGCCCATTTGCTTGTGAATGCTCTACCGAGGTGAACTGGTGCTTGATCTTCATACTGGCTACCAGGTTTCTAAAGGTGGAGTCGGTGAACTGAATTCCATTATCAGTAGTAATGGAGTGGGGACTCCATACCTTGTGATAATGTTCTTGTAGAGGAACTTCCGACTTCTCTGGGCTGTGATGGTGGCTAATGGTTCTGCTTTGATCCACTTCGTGAAATAGTCTACTCCCACTATTAAATATTTTACTTGCCCAGGCGCTTGGGGGAAGGGCCCTAGTAGGTCAAATCCCCATTTTGCAAAAGGCCATGGAGAAGTTATGCTAATAAGCTCCTTGGGGGGAGCGACGTGGAAGTTTGCATGCATTTGGCATGGCTAGCACTTCTTTACAAATTTGGTGTCGTCTTTCTGCAAGGTTGGCCAGTAGAAATCGGCTCGTATGACTTTCCTAGCCAAAGACCTTGCTCCGAGATGGTTACCACAGATACCATTGTGGACCTCCTCTAGGACTTCCATTGTCTTTGAGGTCGGGACGCACTTTAATAATGGTGTGGATATTCCTCTTTTATAGAGGATATTTTTCACCAAAGTGTAGTTTTGTGCTTTACTTCGGATTTTCTTGGCCTTTTTTTCCTCTTTGGGTAGGAGGTCGAATTTCATATATTCGATTAATGGGTTCATCCATCCGAGGTCTAATCCGGATACTTCAAGGACGTCTTGTCTTCCCTCTGTTTTTGTGACTGAGGGTTCTTGGAGAGTTTCTTGTATCAAGCTTCTATTATTCCCTCCTGGCTTGGTACTTGCTAACTTGGAGAGGGCGTCGGCTCTGCTGTTGAGATCCCGAGTTATGTGTTTCACCTCGGTTTCTGAGGACTGCCCAAGATGTTTCAAGGTTTTGTCCAAGTACCTCTTCATATTGGGATCTTTAGCCTGGTACTCCCCGTTGATCTGGGAGTCGCTGAACATGACTACTTTGGTCGCGCCGACTTTCTCTGCCAGCTTTAACCCTGCAATCAAGGCTTCATATTCTGCCTGATTGTCAGAAGCCGGAAATTCAAATTTGAGAGAGACTTCTATTTGAGTTCCCTCCTGGTTGACCAATATTATACATGCACCACTTCCGAATTTGTTAGAAGATCCATCCACGTATAGCTCCCATGCTGTGGTGGCTTCCTCTTGATCTCCTGCAAATTCTGCCACGAAGTCGGTGAGGCATTGAGCTTTGATTGCAGTCCGAGTTTCATACTTGAGGTCGAACTCGGACAGTTCTATGACCCATTAAACCATTATGCCCACAATGTCTGTTTTTTGAAGTATTTGCTTCATGGGCTGGTTCATTCGGACCTTTATAGTGTGGGCTTGAAAATAAGGTCGTAGCATTCGAGAGGCTACTATTAAGGCATATGAAAATTTCTCAAGTTTTTGATACCTTAATTCAGGGCCTTTTAGAACTTTGCTGGTGAAGTACACAGGATGCTGTCCGACCTTGTCTTCCCGTATTAAAGCTGAAGCTACAGCTTTGTCTGCTACAGACAAATACAGGACGAGTTCTTCTCCGATTTAAGGTCGGGTCAGAATTGGAGGTTGGCTTAAAAACCTTTTGAACTCCTGGAACGCTTCTTCGCATTCAGGAGTCCATTCGAACTGGCATCTTTTTCTTAGTAGAGAGAAGAGTGGTAGGGATCTTAATGCTGATCCTGCCAAGAACCTGGAGAGAGCTGCAAGTTGCCCATTCAGTTGCTGGACCTCCCTTAGACAAGTCGGACTTTTTATTTTTAGGACTGCTCTACACTTGTCGGAGTTCGCTTCAATCCCCCTTTGTGTTAGCATGAATCCTAAAAATTTTTCAACCTCCACCGCGAAGGTGCACTTTGCGGGATTTAATCTCATCTCGTGCTTCATAATGGTGCTGAAGACTTGCGAGAGATTGGTCAGGAAGTCGGTCTCATCCTTGGTTTTTACTAACATATCGTCTACATATACTTCCATTAGATTCCCAAGGTGAGGTGCGAACACCTTATTCATCAGCCTTTGATATGTGGCTCCTGAATTTTTTAGCCCAAAAGGCATAACCACATAGTAATAATTTGCTTTAGGCATGATGAAAGATGTTTTTTCTTTATCCAGCTTGTACATTGGAATTTGGTTATATCCCGAGTATGCATCCATGAACGACAAGTATTGATACCCCGAGCTGGAATCTACTAAGGTATCAATATGTCGAAGTAGATATGGGTCTTTTGGACACGCCTTGTTCAAGTCCGTGTAGTCGACGCACATCATCCACTTGCCGTTCTGTTTCTTGACTAGCACTACATTTGCCAGCCAAGCCGGATATTTGACCTCTCTGATGAAGTCGACTTCTAGGAGGGCTTGTACCTGTTCTTCCACCACTTGGGCTCGTTCAGGTCCGAGCTTCCACCTTCTTTGCTGAACAGGTCGCGATCCGGGGTATACTGTTAGTTTATGCGACATGAGCTCGGGATCTATTCCCGGCATGTCGGAGGCTTTCCAGGCGAAGAGGTTGAAATTCTCTTGTCAGAGTTTTATAAGCTTCTGCTTCAATTCTTCTTCTAAGTTGGCTCATATGTTAGTATTTTTTCCTTCCTCCTTCCCTACCTGTACCTCTTCAGTCTTTGCCCCGGATTGTGGTCGTAACTCTTCTTTAGTTCGAACCCCTCCAAGCTCAATGGTGTGAACCTCCTTGCCTTTACCTCTCAGGTTTAGACTTTCATTGTAGCACTTTCTCGCCAGCTTCTGATCTCCCCTGATGATTGCGATTCCCTCCGGTGTTGGGAATTTCATGCAAAGGTGGGGGGTGGATACCACTACTCCAAGCCGATTTAGGATTGTTCTGCCTATTAGAGCATTATAGGCCGAACCCACATCGACAACTATGAAGTCGATGCTCAGAGTTTTGGATATCATCCCCTTTCCAAAAGTTGTATGTAGGGGTATAAATCCCAGTGGTTTTATTAGTGTATCCTCCAACCCGTATAGGGTATCAGGATAAGCTCTTAGTTCCTTTTCATCCAGTCCCAGTTTATTAAACGCTGGTTTGAACAGGATGTCAGTCGAGCTCCCCTGATCCACCAGGGTTCTGTGTAGATGGGTGTTGGCAAGGATCATAGTGATCACTACCGGATCATCATGTCCGGGAACTATGCCTTGCCAATCTTCCTTAGTAAAAGAGATGGTTGGAAGGTCGGGGACTTCGCTCCCGACCTGGTAGACTTCATTCAGATGTCTCTTACGAGATGACTTTGTGAGGCCACCTCCAGCGAACACTCCCGAGATCATATTTATATGTCTTTCCGGGGTCTGTAGTGGTGGGTCTCTTCGGCCCTCCTCATCTCGCTTCCTCTTGCCACGATGGTCCGACTTTTCCATGAGATATCTGTCAAGCCGACCTTCTCTGGCCAGTTTTTCTATCACATTTTTCAGGTCATAACATTCATTTGTTGAGTGACCATATAATTTATGGTACTCACAATACTCGCTACGACTTCCCCCTTTCTTATTCTTGATTTGCCTAGGGGGAGGTAGTCTTTCAGTATGACAAATTTTTTTGTAGACATCAACTAAGGAAACTCGCAGAGGAGTATAGGAGTGATATCTCCTGGGCCTTTCAGGCCCGGCTTCTTTTTTTTTTTGGTTCTCTTTCTTTCTCTTTTGATGAGTGAGAGTGTCCAGGTCGCCAACTTGGCTCTCTCAGCCTGGCGTTTTCTTCCATGTTGATGTACTTCTCGACTCTTTCTTGTACATCACTCAAAGAAGTCGGGTGCCTTTTCGAGATGGACTGCGAGAAGGGACCTTCTCGAAGTCCATTTACTAGGCTCATAATCACTGCCTCTGTAGGCAGGTCTTAAATTTCTAAGCACGCTTTGTTGAACCTTTCCATGTAATCCCTCAAAGGTTCTCCGACCTCCTGTTTTACTCCCAGGAGACTCGGTGCGTGCTTCACTTTATCCTTCTGGATAGAAAATCGCATAAGGAATTTATGCGAGAGGTCGTCGAAGCTAGTGACCGACCTTAGGGGGAGGCTATCGAATCACTTCATCGCTGCCTTTGTCAAGGTCATCGGAAAGGCCTTACAGCGAGTAACATCAGAGGCGTCGGCTAGGTACATCCGACTTTTGAAATTGCTCAAGTGATGCTTTGGGTTGGTGGTCCCGTCATAGAAGTCCATATCGGGGCTTTTAAAGCTTCTGAGAACTTTCGCCCTCATTATGTCCTCACTGAAGGGATCTTCTCCTCCCAAGGGTGAGTCTTCTCGGTCGCTGCGAGAGTTTCTACCTTGGAGAGCGGGTTCTAATCTTGAGAGCTTTTCTTCAAGCTCTTTCCGTCGTTCGACCTCTCTTCTCAAGCTCCTCTCTACTTCTCGTTGCCACTCCAATTCTTGCTCCAGCTGTTCCAGCCGTCCTTGGTGGCCATGGAATAATCCCATGAAATCAGTTGCATGGGTTGTCCTTCTTTACCTGATTCCGTATTATAGATGTGTAATCCTTTTGTTAGTTAAATTTTAATATTTTAAATAATATAATCCTTAAAAAAAATTTTATATTATATACCAAAATTTTTGTATTATACTAATTTTGTTAATTGAATTTTAATATTTTTGACATGTAATTTTTTAAAAATTTTGGATAGCAATGATGATAATAAATTATATTTTTTATTTATTACATATTTTTATCTTATTTACGTATTATATTAATTTATAAATATTTTATAAAAAATACCTATTATACATATAAGCGTTTTTGGCTTACAAGTCATACAAGTTGGGTCAAACCCAACAAAAAGGACATTCACCCATATCAGTGTATTAACACGCGCTACTTAACGGTTTTTATAGTGCACTCACTCACCATTATGAAAAACGCTTCTTCTTCTTACTCGAACGAAACCACAACTGTCGTTTTTTTTTTTCGCGTTCCTTCTCCTCCTCCTCCTCTTCCTTTTTCTTCTCCTTCTTCTTTGCGTTTTTCCTCCTTTTTCTTCGCGTATTTCATCTTCATCGTCGTTTTTTATTACTGTTGTTGTTGTATTTTTTCCTCCTTCTCTTTCTATTGATTTTGCAACATTATGAATTTTTTTTCCTCCCAAAAAGAATTATGAGAATATGAAATAAGAAGATGAAGAAGAAGAAAAAGCAGAAGATGAGGAGGAAGAAGAGGAAGAATTTTGAATTATACAGAACTTATTAACACACATACACCAAAAATTCTTAAACAATATGCCCAAATATCTTCGTATTACACCCAAATTTTCTGCAAATATTGAAAAATATTTTTTCTAATGCTGCATTTTTTTTGTTCTTCCTTTTTTTTATTTCTTTCTTTCTTTTAGTTGAACAATTTAAGTTCATCCTCTTCCAAATAATTTTGTACCATAATGTGTTTCTTCTTCTTCTTTGTTTGATTTTTTTTATTCTTGTTAAAAGAGTAAAATAAGAAGAAACTTGAGAGGATAAAACAAGAAAAAAAATATAGATAAGAAAAAAAAGAAGATGATGATGATGATGAAAAGAAGAAGAAGAAGAAGCAAAAGATGAGAAAGAAGGGAGAAGAAGAGTTTTGAATTATGCAAAACTTATCAGCACACATATACCGAAAATTCTTAAATAATACACTCAAATATCTTCGTGTTACACCCAAATATAGAAAAATATTTTCTTTAATACAAAATTTTTACATTATATTCAATTCAAATCATCAACGATGAACAACAATTTTCACAAACAAAAACAACATTATTCACCTACAAAATCATAAACTACTAACGAAAACATTAACTAGAATCGAACCACACTGCAGCCACTTGATTGGATTCAAAATAATCAATTTTGTTCTAATTCAATTGATAATCTGAATTTGAACTATTCATTATCTTCAACAACGAGATAACTGAGGATGGAGGAGAAGGAGAAAAAGAAAAGAGGAGAAAAAATTCTAATGAAAAAAGAAGGAGGAAGAAGAGGGGGAGGAGGAGGTGTTGGTGAGAGAGTAAAACAAGAAGAAACTTGAGAAGGTAAAACAAAAAGAAAAAGATGAATAAGAAAAGAAGAAGAAGAAGAAGATGGTGATGATGATGAAAAAAAGAAGAAGTAAAAGATGAGGAGGAGGAAGAGGAAAAGTTTTGAATTATGCATAACTTATCAGCACACATACACCGAAAATTCTTAAACAATATACCCAAATATTTTCGTGTTACACCCAAATTTGCTGCAAATACAGAAAAATATTTTCTCTAATGCTACATTTTTCTTCTTCTTTTTTCTTTATTTCTTTCTTTCTTTTAGTTGAATGAATGTAAGTTCATCATCTTCCAAATAATTTTGTACCATTATGTGTTTCTTCTTATTCTTCTTTGTTTGATTTTTTTTATTTTATTCTTGTTAAAAGAGTAAAACAAGAAGAAACTTGAGAAGATAAAACAAGAAAAAAAGATTAATAAGAAAAAAAAGATGATGTTAATGATGATGAAAAAAAAAACAAGAAGAAGCAGCAGAAGATGAGGAGGAGGGAGAAGAAGAGTTTTGAATTTTGCAGAATTTATCAGCACACATACAACGAAAATTCTTAAAGAATACACCAGATATCTTCGTGTTACACCCAAAATTGCTGCAAATTTATTACATTACATTCAATTCAAACCATCAACGATAAAATATTATTCACCTACAAAATCATAAACTACTAACAAAAAAATTAATTAAAATCGAACCACATATTAGCTACTTGATTGGATTCAAAACAATAATCAATTTTGTTTTGGTTCTGTTTTGTAAAGGATACTCTTTTTCGAGTTATACATTGGTCTTTCACTATTCCGAGGTGTCTGCTCAATCCAGAATTGGAGTACCATCGTGAACTCGGATCCAAGTGTGATACTTACAAAAAAGATTCTGATACTCAAGTCAGTAAGGAATCACTTAAGAAAATGAGTTTATAATCAGTGGAGTGATACTGAATGCTCTGCCCCGTATCGTGGACCCTCATCCTAATTTATAGTTTGATTGAGGCTGAATTATTTATCAATTGGTGCCGAGATCTTCATGGCCGACATCAAAGAGAGAAATTTAGGAAGAGGTTTGTTACGTTGAGGGGTTTGATTTGATTTTAATTTAATTTAATTTGACCGAAGTATAAGTCAGTTTCTCCGACGTATAAGAGATACGATACATAACCCCCAAACTTGACTTGTTGAACTTACGTTTTAGTAAGTTAAACTTTAGAATGTGGTTATACTTCGGTCATGAGTAAGTATACTAGCCACAAGCTCAACGTGTGTTGGCGTTCCTCAAGCTTGAGTTGTAAGTAAAGAATAATAACAAAATAAAAATAAAAATTTTACTTTGTGAACCGTGTTTGTAATACTAATAAATGCATGGTTTTTTTTTTTGGTCAGCTAATAAATGCATGGTTTTTTTTTGGGCAAAGATAAATGCATGGTTTAACTTTTCTGATTGGTTTTGGGCCTTGGAAGCCTCCCGGACATTTGAACAGTTACGCTTCAAATTGCCCACTAAATTAGTGGGTTATAATCTGCCTTTATTACCGTTTTATTCTTAGAAAAAGACACTAAGGTTGACCCAAAGTTCTTCTGCTTAAGTGAAAAAGACATGACTTCTAGATGTTAGTTTCTTTGACATTTTACCTTCACAATGGTTAGGAAAAGAGAAAGAGTGAGAGAAAGATAAAGAAAAGAAAAAGGTGGTTGAAGTGAAAAGTGAAAACCCTTATCATTGGGTACAACTTGATGTGAAGACTCGTTCTTCTTCCTACTGCGATGAGGAATCACTTCGTGAGCTTAGGGCTTTGAAGTTAGTTAAGTATGGTTTGAATGTGGGTGTTGAGTTGCTTCCTTGCGACAGTGATCAGATAGTGTGTAAAAAGAAGGGGGATTGGGGTTATCAATGTAACTTCCAAGATGGAGAGGGAGGAGGAGGTTTACCGCCTTCAAGATCAGATTCGGTTGCTGCAGAATGAAATAAAAGAGAATGATAAAACTAAGGGTGAGATGACTTCCCGTATCCATGAAATTGAAGAGGAGGGAATGGAGATGTTCGTCGCTGGTTTTGACTTAGTTGTCAGTCAAGTTATGATGTTTTCTCCTGAGTTTGATGTCAGGAGACTTGACGTAGCTAAAATAGTGGTCCATGAGAAGCTTGTAGAAGACGAATCTTCAGCACCACTTCTGTGAAAATTATGATAATATATTCGTAAAAAACGGCCTGTATGTTTTGTGAAACAACCACCAAAAGAGTAAAAAACATTGTGAAAATTATGCATATTCTAATATGTTTAGGGAAACAGACATCAAAGAAGTCAAAGATATTCTACCGACATTGAGGGAGAAGGCACAAGCAAATTCCAGAACTACCAAACCAAACCCCAGCAATGATTTGAAAAGTCATTCAAATAATTGTTAGATAATGTATTAGGACCTGATATTTATTTATTTCTATTTTATGCTTATGTGTATGATTCAGTTAATAGGGTCAAAGTCATTAGTGGCCTCAGAGGCAAGTTAATCTTTTTTGTTCAGATAGTTTCTATTTTTAAGGAAGTGGAGTCCTATTCTTAAGGTAGTGGAGTGAGTGGTTAGTTTTTTTCTCTTTCTGTTATTGTATTTAACAGTTTATTGAATAGTGTCAAATTGTAGTTTTTGCTTCTTCAGTTCTCTAGTGTTCAACTCTTTCTCTCTTTTTCTCTGAACATACAACAGTTCGAGTATGAGTTCTGTAAATTTATTGCAGGACAGTGAGTGAGAGTGTGTGAGGATTGAGTGAAACAACAACAAATTGGTATCAAGAGCCTTAAGTATCTTAAGGGCTGTGGTGATGGAAGCTTCATCAACAACTATTGGGCTAGCAGGCATTGCTCCTCCAATCCTTGATGGGAGCAATTATCATGTCTGGCAAGTGAGGATGAAAGCATTCCTTGAAGGAGCTAAAGCCATTCCAGAAAACAAGATGGAGGGCCAAGGAGAAGCTTCAACTGGTTCACTCAGATGTTTGTGGGCCTATGCCTGAGGAGTCACTGAACAAAAGCAAGTACTTTGTGACCTTCATTGATGACTGCACAAGGTTTTGCTGGGTCTACTTTCTCAAACTAAAGTCAGAAGTTGATGAAGTATTTCTGAGGTTCAAACAAGAGGTGGAGAATGAAGCAAATTGTAAAATAAAGACAGTGAGGAGTGATAATGGTGGTGAGTATACCTCAAAAAGGTTCAAAGCCATCTATGAGGACTCTGGCATAAAGCAGCAGTTTACAGTTCCTTACACTCCCCAACAAAATGGGGTGAGTGAAAGGAAAAATGGAAGCATTGTGGAGATGGGAAGATGTATGCTACAAGGCAAACAACTACCCAAGAGCTTCTGGGCAGAAGCAGTAAATACTACTGTCTTCTTGTTGAATAGGTTACCAACCAAAGCTCTCAACAAGCAGACATCATTCGAGGCATGGCACGGATACAAACCAAAGGTTAGTGGACTAAGAACATTTGGTTGTCTATGCTATTACTTGACTCCTTCAGTCAGTAGAGACAAGCTTGATCATAGAGGTGAGGCTGGTATCTTTGTAGGGTATAGTTCTCAGTCTAAAGCCTATAGAGTGTATTGTCCTGATGCACAAAAGATTACTGTGAGTAGAGATGTGATTTTTTGTGAAGATAAAAATTGGGAGAGGGCAGTATTTGAAAAGAAAATGGCTGACAATATTGTAGTTGAAGCTAATGTGCAGAATGAGGATGAGTTAAATGAGGAAGCAGACCTACAGAATGAGTGTGAGCTGATTGAAGATGAATTGATTGATAGTTTTCCTATGCGAGGTACAAGACCACTGGCAGAGGTCTATGCCAGATGTAATGTGGCTCTCCTAGAACCAGGAACAGTTGAGGAAGCAAAAGGAAGTGTGGAGTGGGCCTCAGCTATGAAAGAAGAACTGAGCATGATCAACAAGAACAACACATGGCAACTTGTGTCTAAGCCTGATCACAAGAAGACTATAGGTGTCAAATGGGTTTTTAAGACAAAATTGAACCCAAATGGCACTGTGAACAAGTATAAAGCCAGGTTGGTTGTGAAGGGATATGCTCAAGTGAGTGGGGTGGACTACTCTGAAACTTTTGCTCCGGTTGCTCGCATGGATACCATCAGATTGCTACTAGCTGTTGCTGCACAGAAAAGGTGGACCATCTATCAGCTGGATGTGAAATCAGCTTTCCTAAATGGTGACCTATCTGAGGACATCTATGTAGACCAACCAGAAGGATTTGTTGTTAAAGGCCATGAAGACAAAGTGTATAAGCTAAGGAAAGCCTTGTATGGGCTGAAACAAGCTCCCAGGGCTTGGTATAGCAAAATTGATTGTTATCTGCATCAGCTTGGGTTCCAGAAGAGTCTAAGTGAAGTCACTCTGTACTACAAACAGAGTGAGAGAGGCCTTGTGGTGGTGTCTATCTATGTCGATGATCTGCTTGTTACAGGAGAGAAGGAGAGTGAGATAGTGAAGCTGAAGGTAGGACTGATGAAGCAGTTTGAGATGACAGATTTGGGGAGAATGTCTTACTTTCTTGGCATGGAGATTCAGCAAAAAGAAGGTGAGATATTCATCTGTCAGAGAAAGTACATCAGAGAGGTCCTAAAGAGGTTTGAAATGGGAGAATGCAAGACAGTCACTACTCCTGTTAATCAGAAAGAGAAGTTAAGCAAGAGTAATGTGCAGGATTCTGAGCATGAGAATGAGTACAGAAGTCTAGTAGGCTGTCTAATGTATTTAACAGCTACTAGGCCTGACATTCAGTATGCAGTGAGTATTCTATCGAGGTTCCTTCATTGTGCAGCTAAGGAACATCTTACTGCAGCAAAAAGGGTGTTGAGATATCTAAAGGGGACTCAAAGTTATGGTGTGAAATTCAAAGCAGTTCCTGAGATGAAGCTGGTTGGTTTTGTAGATAGTGACTGGGGTGGTTCGGTGGAAGACATGAAAAGCACAACGGGTTTCTGTTTTTCACTTGGATCAGGTTGTTTTTCCTGGAGCTCAAAGAAGCAGGAAGTTGTAGCACAGTCTACAGCTGAAGCTGAATTTGTGGCTGCAACTGCAGCTGCAAAGCATGCAGTATGGCTCAGGAAGTTACTCTGTAATTTGGGGCTACAAGAGAAAAGATCAACTGTGTTGTATGTGGACAATCAAGCTGCAATTGTAATTGCTCAAAATCCAGTCTTTCATGGCAAGACTAAACACTTCAAGCTGAGATTTTATTATCTGCGTAAAGCACAACAGGAGGAAGAGGTGGAGCTGAAGTATTGCAAGACAGATAATCAGATAGCTGATGTCTTCACCAAGCCTCTTGCTGTTAGTCGATTTAGTCAATTGATTCATGAAGTTGGAATGTGTCCAGGTCTCTAATCCAAGGAGGAGAAATGTTAGATAATATATTAGGACCTGATATTTATTTATTTCTGTTTTATGCTTATGTGTATGATTCAGTTAATAGGGTCAAAGTCATTAGTGGCCTCAGAGGCAAGTTAATCTTTTTTGTTCAGATAGTTTCTATTTTTAAGGAAGTGGAGTCCTATTCTTAAGGTAGTGGAGTGAGTGGTTAGTTTTTTTCTCTTTCTGTTATTGTATTTAACAGTTTATTGAATAGTGTCAAATTGTAGTTTTTGCTTCTTCAGTTCTCTAGTGTTCAACTCTTTCTCTCTTTTTCTCTGAACATACAACAATTCGAGTGTGAGTTCTGCAAATTCATTGCAGGACAGTGAGTGAGAGTGTGTGAGGATTGAGTGAAACAACAACAATAATCCGATCAGACAAATTAATCCATGTAAAAAGTAACCAAAGCTTCAACAAATATTTGAACAACACAAGTGACATTGACGCATGAATCTAAGGCAAATCAAGAAGAGAGAATAGAGACGGTGAGAGATTGTATCATATGTAACTGTTGGCTCTTCAGGTAACTTTTAATTGGCATGTTTTGGAGCTCCTTGGTACCCTAGATAATTCCTTGTGGATGCGCTGTTTATACTTTCGGCCAAGACTAGGATCAGCATGGATTTTCATTGTCTCCAAAATAGGTCCTCTCTCTAAAAGATATGCAACAAATGCATGTTCATCTGCAGAGTCTTGATATCCTTTAAATTCAAAAATCTTGAGATGTGATATAACACAATCAGGATCCTTCATTGGCAGTTTCCAACAATTAGGTTCCTCAAGTTCCAATGTGGAAACTTTCTGGCAACAATAAACAAAACTTTTCAAAATATGAAAGCAAGTAATGAATGGAAATAGACACACAGCTAAACTAGAAAAGAGATCATACCTCCCGGTTATGAAGAGTGAGAACTTGAAGCATATTGCAGTTATGAAGCAATTCTATCATAAATCCAGAGTCGAAATATGGAATTTCAAGCTCTAGATTAACTAAACGGGAAAATTCCGGCAACTCAAAAGGGGAAGCACGAAGCAAGCACTGTGTGTAGAAGACAAGAATATAATAAACACAACACATAACTACAATTAAACTTCACCAAAAATTGGAATAAGTGACATGGAGTAAGCCGTTGAATGGACAATGTAATTTCGATAAGAATATTACCTCCATAGTGGAAAGTTTCAAGTCCAACAGTTTGGTTTGGCGGAGTGCCTTGAAAAGCTCAAGCACCCAACCAATCTGCTCTTGGTCTTGATCAATATCAAGATGAGCTTCCACCATGTTGGGATAATCGCTAATTGAAACCTGTAAGCATCTTGCCCATAATGTGATACTTAGGTATTCGAGTAACGGGGTGTTTATCACAAGTTCCTGAATATCATTAAGATCTTCTTCAGTGTCATCAGCCTGTATTAGGGTTAAACGCTTCAACGTACGAGGCATGTGGAGTTCAGCAGTTTCCCATGACTTAGTTGGGAATGCTTCACGTAAAGTGAGCTTGAGATTTTCAAGAGCCCGGCAACTGCATATAACATAGTTCGGGTCCACACAGTCTAGATCCAACTCTAGGTTCTTGAGAGATGGCAATCGAACCCATCCAAATCCTTCGTAAACAACCAAATACATACGACCTCTCAAAACAAGGGACTCGAGTGATGTACTGGTTAATACCTTTTGCGGCAATTTGACTCTTCCATATCCTTTGTGGTGATGGAGAGATAAATCGAGATACAGCTCTTTGAGGTGGGGACCAACAACACTACGTAACCATGTTGTGGAGCTTTTCCTTTTATCTATAGGTATTTCACAGGTGAGGCAAAACTTCTCGACATGGGCAGCCGTGCGCTGAGCGAAAACTGAGTCGACGAAAGCAACAAATCGATGTCTCCCACCGGACAGATAATAAGGACTCTCTTCACTATTGTCTAAATCCAAGACTAGAAGATCCTTCCAGAGGTGGCGCCACCGGCGAGCCAGGACGCTGGTGGCCATGGCGCATCTTGTTGGGAGGAACGAGAGAATATGGAAAAGCAAGAAATCCGGTAAGTTACTGATTATGTCTATTTTTGGGGTTGCTGTTGTTCTTGTTGATTCCTTTCCTGATTTCTTTGGCTTCCGTTTTCCCATTGTCGACACTACTGAAAAATCAAAATGAAAACGAACGAACAAATGAATGAATTGATTCTGCTGGATTTGTTTTTTATTAAAAACCTTTTACATGTATAGCATGAGAGTAACACAACTCAGTTAAATAACTGTACATTCTCAAATGAATGAATGCTAGTGGATCATCGTCAAACAAAAATGAGTGGTTAGACATACCAGAGTTGATGATGACTTCTGAGTTGTGAGTGGGTCTATTAGAGTTAGACCGTTTACTGTGAAATCTTGGGCGGTGGTGTGGTGGTTGCTTGGGTGTCGAGAAGGCCGGTTGCGGAGGTGGTTAGGGGACTGGCTACTTGTATGTGTGTGTCTGTGTGAGAGACTGAGGAGAAGGAGCACAAATTGGACCGTTGTATGATTTTCACTACGTGTCGTGCATGCTTTTCTCCTCACAGCGGTGCCACTCATACCAATATGCCTCTTTCTGTACTGGTACTTGTGTGTGTCTGTGTGAGAGACTGAGGAGAAGGAGCACAAATACCGTTGTGTGATTTTCACCACCTGTCGTGCATGCTTTTCTCTTCACAGCGGTGCCATTTATACCAATGTGTCTCTTTCTGTACCTATTCCTTCCCTCCGAGTTTACCTATTCCTTCCCTCCGAGTTTACTTTCACTTTGAACCCACCTAGTACTCTAGTAGCACCTTTCTCTCTTCTTTTTCTTTAGCCGCTTAACAATTTCTTCTTCTATTTTTATGAAAAAAAAAATTAAATACTAAAAAAAACAAAAATGTAAAAATATTAATGATCTTAAATTTCATATTATAAATTATTTTTTTTATTTTGATTATGTAAGTTTATTTTTTAAATTTTTTATATTTTAGAATTATTATTATTAAAAATTTAAAAATATATATTTAAATAAAATAAATGATATATGATATAGAATTTTTAGGGCAAATTATGTAAATGAAATGGATAGAAGAAATGTTTATGCAAATACAACAATTGAGAATCGTTTACCTTTATGTCCTGTTACTGTTTTATACAATGTGGTAATCTACTAGGTTTTAGTAAAATATACATAAACCATGATAGCTATGGTTTATGAAGAGTACATAATGAACATAAACTTTGGTAACTTACCACGGTTTACTAGAAAGAAAACTCTATATATATACCAAGAAAATCTTATGTGAATGAATAATACTTTATATTAAATTATTAATTTTAGTTACACTTAAAAATAAATAATACTTCAAAAATAACTAAAAAAAATTTAAAAATCTTATTTTAATCAACATATACATAAAATATTATGTGAAGATAAGTAAAACCATATAAGTTAAGACTATTTTTTTTCCTCTTCATCCCTTCTAAAGTATACCTTTTTTTTTTTAGAAAAATCACTTCATTTTTAATTTTTTTTATGTAAACCATATGAATGCAAAAAAAATATATACTCCATTTACTCTCAATTTTTCTTTGACTGTACATTAATCCAGTATAAATAAATATCTTTCATACTACCACAAATTATTAAAAAAGTTATAACCACTTTTCTTATAGTTATCATAAAAATGGAAGAATTTTTGGCATGGTTAATTATGAGTCATTTTTTTCTTGCAATTTTTTAGAGAAAAAAATAAAAGTAATAGATAATTAATTTAATAAATAGAAAAAGATGCAAAGAGATAAAAAAATTAATAAAAGTAGACAAATAGCTGAAAGAAGAAAATGGAATAAGAAAGAAGACGAAGTGATTGGAAGTTATGCGTGAAAGGAAAAAATAATCGCAATATAAATGAAAAAAAAAAAGTTAATTAATAATTTACTTTTTTGACCTTTTTCAAAATAAAAGGATATATCAATTACTCTTTATTAGTAGGGTTAAGATGAGAAAGTACAAATTGGACAACAAACTTCTCTATGCCCTTTATAAATTGTTATAGATATATAGGCTCTCATAAACGGTGGTATTCTACCACGGTTTATGCACAAAATTCTCTCATCCTAAACCGTGGAAGCTTACAGTGAATTATGTTCACCTTCAATTCATAATCCGTGATTTGTTCTCACGGTTTACGTTCACAAGACATCAAGAACAAACCGTTGCATCTTAGCACGGTTTATATATAAGTTGTAAAACGTGATATGATACTACGAATTATATAAAGATGTTTCAGGACATGTAAATAACCAATTTATAAATTTTTTTTTCCATTTATTTCATATAGGTAAATTGTCCAAATTTTTATTATTATTGTTAGAAATTGAATTTAGGAATATATATTTGATTAATAATTAGATTTTGTAAAATATAATATATTTTTGTTCCGGTAATAATATGAGAGTAACACGACACGGGTAATAATATGAGAGTAACACGATACATTCTCAAATGAATGAATGCTAGTCAATCTTCGTCAAACAAAAATGAGTGGTTAGGCATACCAACGGTTTCGAAGCAGATAATGATTTCTGAGTTGTGAGTGGGTCTGTTACTGTGGAATCTTGGGCGGTGGCGTGTTGGCTGCTTGGGTGTCGAGAAGGCCGGTCGCAGAGGTTGTTAGGGGACTGGCCACTTGTGCGTGTCTGTGTGAGAGACTGAGAGGAGAAGGGGCACATTGGACCGTTGTGTAATTTCTATCAATATGCCTCTTCTTGTAAACTTCTTGTAAACTTTTGATTAATGATTAGGTTTTGTAAAATATAATATATTTGTGTTCTGGTAATAATTATTTATTTATTGTTAAATTTTTAATTGATAAAAATATATTATTGTAGTTGAGATTTTAATAAAATAGAACATTATTAGTTAAATAAGAATTAGATTTATTTATTAGTTATTATTAATAGTAAGTTAGTATTTATTATTAGTGATATAGGAATTATTATCCAATTATTATTACTCGAGAGTTTAGTAAATTGGATTTAGTAAAATTATTTGTTTAAATTGGATTTAATAAAATTATGTATGATAGCTGTGTGATTTTAATTAATATGTCTTCAGTAGTTAATTGTGAAAATTTTTTAATAATAATAGTTAATTAATTTGGTAGGTTAACTATATTTATGCATACATGGTAATTACTAAATTAGCTAATTAATAAAAAGTTTAGCATGAATTTAATAAATTATTTATTCTAATTAGAAAATTATTAACTTTTAGTAGTAAAATAGTAATTATTAATGATTTTACTAGTAATTTGCTATCTTTTTGTAGAGTTCACAGAATTTGATATGTAATCACCCACTGCCTCCAGATCGGTACAATCATAGTGTGAAAGAGTATTTACGATTTACTGATTTTTATCATGTTTCCCAAATTGGAATAGTTTAATGTCAGAAAATATTGGTAAATGCTCTAGTCGAAAGGTGACATCCAGACACACATACCTTTCACCTTCCGGTTAGTGAGTGTGCTGTGACACTAAAAGATGTGTCTGTTATTCTTAGTCTTCCGACGAACGGTCTTCCAGTCACAGGGATGACTATGAGTAGTTTTGAAGCTTTATAGGTGGAGTGTTTGCACCAATTTGGGGTTGCACCGAGAAAGTCAGACTGTAGAGGAGGCTTCATAAAACTGACGTGGCTTCAGGATTTAAAAGAACATTTACAGTTGATTGACGAAAACAACATGTAGATGTACGTGAAGTGTCACACTATGTTGTTATTTGGTACAATCTTGTTTGAAGATAAGTTTGAGGCATCTGTGTACTGAAAGTTTCTGCCTTTGCTTCGTGATTTTGGCAGTACCAGACAGTATAGTTGGGGATCGGCATGCCTAGCACACCTGTACAGGGCATTATGCAGTGCATCTCGTTTTGACTGTAAGGAAATCGATGGTCCACTAACACTTTTGCTAGCTTGGGCTTGGATCCGTCTACCATATCTTGCGTCAGTTCCTAGAAAATTCCGCAGTTTTCCGCTTGCAAACAGGTAACATTATAGACTTGCATCGTATCTTCATATTTAGAATCCAATTGTGTTAATGAAATAAATCTTATTAGGTGGCGTAACTGGGAGCGTGGAGACCGACGCTATAGATATCTTACTCTTGCTCACTTTTTAGAAAGGCCTTGGATAATCTTCAGGAATACAGGTGTGTTTTTATTAAAGAAGTATTTGTTTCGGGATTAGTGTTATTATTATTTAGATTGTAATTATTTGTTTCTTTTAATGTGTATAGCAGTTTGTGTGGGTTGTTTATGGTGTTGATCGCGTTGATCCAGACATAATTCATGCAGACATCTACATGCACTCAGTTGTGTGGAGCGCTATGGTACCGTTGGTATCTTTTGAATGCATTGAGTGGCATACAACCGATAGGTTTAGGCGACAGTTTGGTTTCGTTCCCATGGCAAATTCACCACGGCAAATAGGATAGTAATCTTTCATCGCCATAATAACAGCTTCCCTGAAACTAAATTTCATTCCCACGGCAAATTCACTATCTGCAACAATAGAAATTTCTACCACGACGACAACCATACCATAAATATTTAATACACAAATATTTAATAACTGAAACTAAAAGTAAATCAATACTCACTACATCAATATTAATATAAATAAACTTTACATCAAGGTATTATTATCTCAATTTTAACAAAATAAAAACATAAACACATAAATAAATACTAATTAATATTTAACTAACTTAATGACTAACTAAAAATATTATTAACTAAATAAACACATAAACAAATGCTAATTAGATATATTATCACATGTCACGTAATTATTTAGTCCATCGATTAACATAAATTATTACAAAATTCTAATCCTTCATATAAATATAGGCAATTACGTACTTGCATTCATATATTCTGAAAAATCCGGAGCATGCATGACTTTCAAATCCAAAACTCGCATGAAAGATGGCTCCTCAAAGTCTCAAACAGATGTTCGTTTGCGAGTGCATTTGCCATGTCCGTCACATTTGGTGCCATAGTGCCGTCACATTGATCTTCGTCTCCGTCTGGACCAACAATTTCGTAATTGCTTTCAAACTCTTCCTCACTGTCACTGTTGTAATCTTCCCGTTCAATATTTCGGTCGGCTTCAAATTGTTCGAATTCAATATACAACTCAATGAATGATATCTGAGTGGGACTTTCAATGTACATTGAAAACATCTATTGCATGCTCGCTTCAAGGGGTGTTTGCTATTTGGCGGTCCCAATTTTCCAGCCCGACCCGCCTTTTTTGGCGGGTTACGTGGGCCGGCCCGGCGGGTTTAGGCCCGTTTGCCACCCCTACTGTCGCTTCATTAGTTGTTTGAAATTGAACGAATCCACCAAATACCGGTATGGAATATCTGTATAAAATATATGATATTTTCCTTGACAACCCATAATCTATCTTCTCACAAATCACATCTTTTAGTTTTTCGAATGAGATTGTGAATAGAATAACAATATCTAAGATTTTCACAAATAAATTTTACTCCTTCAAATATTTGTAATAAAATCTGACCGAAGTAATATACTTTTAGTAGGACTTTATCATCCATCTTTCTCACTTACATTGGAATAAGAACTTCACTATCAAATTTTTTTACTTGATACGAAAGAATAGAGATAGAGGAGTTGAGAGAGGAAGAAGAAGAACAACAACGAGAGATCTCATAACTCGAATACGAGTTACACACACTTTTATATATATATATATATATAACAAATCGGACTCATCGATTACTATTGACAAATTTAAATAAAATATATAATAATTAATCGGATGGTTCGATTTGATTTTTGCAAAATAAAAAAAATTAAACCTATATGAAAATCGGACGGTCTAATTAGCTTGCCAAAATTCAAATTCTCCCTCCAACACAAATTGGACCGTCCTATTGGTTGGGCTAAATTTTTTTAACAAAAAAATCGGACAGTTTGATTTCTTCTCCCATGTTTTAGAAAAGGATGTCCCATATCCATGTCTAGTACCCTTATTTTCCATATGCAGGGATAACACACACAATCCTAGCATATCTAAAAAAATGAACTCCCAACCCCCGGTGATGTTTAAATTCGAATCAATTCAAATAAAACCTCATCTAATTGGATTAAATCTAAATTTGAAAATCAACCAAAATTGTGCTTACCAATTAGACTGAATTTTATTTTTGGTAAATTTTATTTATTGGATTTAATTTTGAATCGGGAATGGATTCTCTCGATTTTTTTGAATAATTGAGGAAGTAAAATATAATCTCTTATTATTAATTTTATAAGTGAGACTAAAAAAAATTAAAAAAAAATAGAGATTACATTTTATTCTCTCAATTATTAAAAAAGTTGATAGGATTTATTTTCATTTTGAATCTATTTCTCAATTCAATTTCATATTTTCATTCAATTAGTATAATTATTATTTTATAATACTACACATACAAATATTTTTATAATTAAGTCTAATTAAGTTGACATAAATTTTACAAAAAACTAATGCATGTATGCATCACGCTTTTCTTTTTCTTTATCCTTTTTCAACAAATTTTTTTTTGCATATAATACAAAAAATTTGTTGCAAATATATCTTTTGGTTGTGTGAATTAGTGTTATAAACATGTGATCCTTTTGTTAGTTCGATTTCAATATTTTAAATAGGTAGTCCTTAAAAAAATTTTATGTTATATACCAAAATTTTTACATTATACTAATTTTGTTAGTTGAATTTTAATATTCTTGACATATAGTCTTTTAAAAATTTTGGTATTATATACAAAAATTTCTGTTTTATGTACTAAAATTTTTTTGCTCAATAATTTCGTTAAATATATTAGGAGAAAAAAATAAACAAAAAAAGAAAAAGCCGACATTATTAAAAAGAACCACAGAAAAAAAGACAATAATGATATAGAGAAGAAAAAGAAAAAGAATATAACAATGACGATAATAAATTATATTTTTTATTTATTACATATTTTTATCTTATTTACGTATTATATTAATTTATAAATATTTTATAAAAAATACCTATTATACATATAAGCGTTTTTGGCTTACAAGTCATACAAGTTGGGTCAAACCCAACAAAAAGGACATTCACCCATATCAGTGTATTAACACGCGCTACTTAACGGTTTTTATAGTGCACTCACTCACCATTATGAAAAACGCTTCTTCTTCTTACTCGAACGAAACCACAACTGTCGTTTTTTTTTTTCGCGTTCCTTCTCCTCCTCCTCCTCTTCCTTTTTCTTCTCCTTCTTCTTTGCGTTTTTCCTCCTTTTTCTTCGCGTATTTCATCTTCATCGTCGTTTTTTACAAATTATACCTTTTAAACGAGATAAATGTTTAAACTGGACACTTTGCTGAGTTGCCGTGTCTGCGTGTCGGACACAATACTCACCGACACTCGTCCGACACGCGTGTCTGTTGTATCCAAATCGTGTCTCAATAAAAAATAAAAAATTCTTCTCCAGACACACTTGGACACACTTAAATATCATCACGTGTCAATGGACGGTCTTATTCTTAATATATATTTTTAAAATAAATTTAGATATAGTATATATTATTATTTATTAAAACAAAAATATTTTAAATACTTGATATAATTAAAATAAGACATTAAAAATAATTTAAAAAATTAATTTATATTTTAATATCAATAAAATATTAAAATATCATTACGATTTATCTAAAAAATACTTTATATTTTATATGTATGCGTATCTCCGTGTCATGTAAGATTTTAAAATTCGCGTGTCGGCGTGTTCCGTGTCGTGTCGTGTCCCGTGTCAGTGTCATGTCCGTGCATCATAGATCTAAAGGCTCTGCAAACAATCATGCAAAATGCTGACGACAAAAATGATCTTTTGCCAAATATGAAAAACATTTGTCAAATTCATGTATATGTCTCAGATTACTGGTCTGCTACTGCAGGTTAAAATTTTTAGCTATTTTTTTTCATTTGAGTCCTTGAAGAATAATGTACCTAGACGGCTAGACATAGATTTTATAAGGTTTAATCATTTTTACATCATTATAATTACGATATCGAATAGGTCAACAGCAGAAAATCAAATTTAACTATTTAACTATCATTTCGGTCAAAACAAGCAACTATACTTATCCTTGTAACATCGTTAATCACTTTGTATATAGCAACCAGCTTAGAGCTTTGTACAATTATTAGTAGTATATATATGAACGTACCTAGCAGATATTGCTCAGAAGTAGACATGGAGTGGCAAATAAAATTGGAAGATCAATCTTCAAAGGGAGAAAACAAGACAACTTCAACAACTTTGACCTATTGTATTCAAAACACCGAGAAGGCAAAAATAGATTGAAAACCAGTAAAGGAGAGAACTATTTTGATTGAGTAGCACGACCAAAAACTTATTTATATAACAAGAGGAAAAATACATATTCATATGATAAATCTTCATAATATCTCCTCAGTCAAATTAAAGCATATGTGCAGACAACATTCTTCTAACCTCAAAAACATGATGACATTGCAAAGCAATCACTCAAGACTAGAGTCTTCAAATATTTCCACTAAAGCAAAAGGGCTGCTACCCAGGCAATTAAAATTTTAAAATGGCCTTCAAATCATATCAGAAGTATCTCCATTACAAAGGCAACAAACACGATTGGCAAAAGCCTAGTCAATTGTAATATAAAATTCTTCCTTCAACCATTACCTAAATTCAACTCAGTTAGATGTACACTTTTGGCAAACCATGATATTGGCCTTATATTGAATATTTTATATGGCAACAAAGATGATAAGATAAAAAAAATGAAAAACATTAAACAACAACCCCTCTGTTTCCTTTAATCCATCAAGTTTAAGGCTAACATCAATACTCAATTAATAAACATAAAAAATGCTATGTGTTTTCTACTTTTCTTACATAACAGCTGAAAGAGTGATTTTCTATTGAGATGTTGATATTTGAGGAACCTAGGTGCACATAAAATGGACCAGAGATGCAGTTTTTCACAAATAACTTGAAAAGTGCTCATACCTTCAATCTACAAATTGAAAGAACTTTGAGCATAGGACAGTTATGAAGCAATTTTATCAGCAATTCCGAGTCAACATGTGGAATTTCAAGGTCTAAATTACGTAAACAAGAAAATTCTGGAAAATCCAAAGTCGCAGCTGGAGTACGAAGCAAGCACTGTATACAGAAGATAACAAGATAGTAAATATAACACTTGAAACATAACATAATTCATCAAAATTGGAATAAAAAGTTACATCAAACATTATGTTCAATGGACAACGGAATTGCCAGAAGAATATTACCACTGTAGTGGAAAGTTTCAAGGCCAACAATTTTGTTTTTCTGAGTGCCTGGAGAAGCTCAAGTACCCAACCAACAGTCTTATCTTCTTGATCAATATCAACGTGAGCTTCTAACATATTGGGAAAATTGCCAAGCGTTACCCGTAAGCAAAAGTGCATAAATTGATATTCAGATATTCAAGAAATGGGGTGTCTATCTCAAGATGCTCAGTATCATTAAACCCCAGCAGGATAGGATGACGATGATTCTCTTTAAAGGTTAAACTCTTCAAGGAATGAGGCATATGGATAAAAGGTTTGTCAATATCTTCAACTGGAAATAAGTACAGTGAGCTTCAGATTTTCAAGAACTGGACAATCAGATAAAATGTCATCGAGGTTAACAAATGATATATCCAACTCTAGGTTCTTGAGGGATGGCAAATGGACATTTGGAATATAATATAAAGAAATAAAACGTCTTAAAACAAGGGATTCAAGGGAAGCACAATTCAATATCCATTCAAACAACTCGAAATTAGCATATCCAACGCATGAGCAGTAACTAGTAAGAATATTGCAATAAATTTTCATGAAATTTATCACTTTTATTAATTTGGTTTCTCATATTCTAATTTTATTATAGTGATTGTCAAAATTGAGCTTTAGGCACCATACTGATCTCTAGATCCCTTTCCGATGCTGAGTCGGCAGACACAGTGATGATGTGGCACTCCCTTGCTTCGCTGAACTAATGTGGCACACTTATTCGTCTTCTCCACTTCCACTAGTTGAATAGGTATTTATTTTATGGTTTTGTGCAATGCAGATTGCATCATACTATGGTTGGCCAGTATCTACTACACATTGCATTGCGGGAGCAATGGTGGGGTTTGGTGTAGCCTATTGAATGTAGACATATTGAAAAGCTTCAAGTAGTTGAGGATTCAGGTGAACAATGAAACATGAAATTTTAAAAGAGATTTAGTGTTCACAGTTTATTAGGCACACCACAAGAAAACATAAAGTTCTACAGAAAGCAAAGGTCAGAGTCTGTACCATCAGCATATACTGATTAGTCAGTCAACTGTAAGTTGGCATTTGTTGGAGCCCCTCGGTACTATAGACAATTCCTTGAAAATATGATCTTTGATCTTTTCCCCATAACTGGTATAAGTATGAATCATCATTCTCATTAAAACAAGGCCATTTTGTAGAATATATGCAACAAAAGCATGCTCTTCTAGAGAGTCTTCATATCCTCCAAATTCAAAAGTGTTCAAGTGTGATGTAACACAATTAGGAACACTGGTTGGCTGTAACATTGATTTCTGGTTCAAGGGAGGACCATGACCATGAAGTTCATTCTGACAAGAAGGAACAACTATGCTCAAAGGATGCAAGCAAATTACAAATAGACTATAAGGTTGAAAATCATACCTGAATAATGAGAACTTGAAGTTTATGACAACAATGAAGCAAGTCTAGTAGGAATCTAGATTTGAAAGATCCAAAACGAAGTTGCAAATGAAGCAAACAACCAAATTTGGGAAAGTCTATAGGTGGAGCACAAAGCAAGCTCTGTGTGTAAAAAATGTAACAAGATATCATAATTTAACAACGCTATAACAATAAATCCAGGGTGAAATCTGAATAATGATACTAATCATAATAAGCTGCATCTACTTAGCCACATTACCCCGGTTATTGAAGATCCCAACCTTAGTAATTTTGTTTTGCAGACTGCTTTGAGAAGCTCGGGTATCCAACCAATATGCTCATCCTCTTGATGACTCCAAATATCAAGATGTGCTTCCACCATGTTTGGAAAATCAGTAACCGAAAACCGGAGGTAACGACCCCATAACGAGACATGAAGGTACTCAAGAGATGGGGTCTCTATCTCCAAATGCTCAACAACTTCGCCATGATAGTCGTCTTGAAAAGTTAATCTCTTCAATGTACTAATAGGCACACGGACTGTAGGAAATTCAACCCGATCCAGGGTGAGCTTAAGAGTTTCAAGAACAGGACAGCAACCTAAAATCTTGTCTGCATTCACGTATTTGACATCCAACTCTAGGTTCTTGAGGGATGGCAAATGAACAGATTGAAGATCTTCATCTTCGATGGAAATATAACCTTTTAAACAGAGGGACACAAGTGAAGGGCAGGTGAAAATTCCACAAGGGACTCCATAATTCTCAAGAGAATACATCTGAGAGACAAACAGTTCTTGAAGGTAGGGTCCAGTGACAGCATTGATATAAGATCTAAAGTCATCCTCGCAAAGTACCTCACAGGAGAGGCGAAACTTCTTGATGTGGGGAAACCGGGATAGAGCCGCATTGATGAAAGCAATAAAACACTCATCCATTTCCTCTGCTGAACGTTCAGGGGTGCAAAAGGGACCATCATCGAGGTCCAATACTTGAAGCTCTTTCCAAAGGTGGCGCCACCGGCGAGAGAGGATGCTAGTGGCAACAGAATCTCTGGTTGGGAGGAACGAAAGGATGTAGCAGAGAAGCGAGTCCGGCATGGTGCTTATCATATCCATATTAATGGTTGTTGCTGTTTCTAGATTGTCTTCTTCTTCTTCTTCTTCTTCCATTTCCAGTTGCTCCGGAGGTTCAAAATAACTTTACTTCTTCGGAAAGCTTCATACAGGTTAGGCATAGAAAGATGCTGTCCGTTCTTTGTTCAGATCTTATTGTCTTAGACGAAATCAACTGATATAGTAAGATTTTGAAATTGAATTGGTCGATGTTCATGTCGTTGACTTGCAATTGTTCAGCTAACACGGTAAGGCCTCATACACCTTCAATGGTTGATTCGGTCTCTTACTTTCTTAGTTGATTTGTGTATAAAAAGAATATGATAAATTTAATAGACACAAGTTGAGTTTATAATTACATCTAATGGTGATAAATAATTTAACAAAATCATAGTTAAAAAAAAAGTATTTTCAATGAAAAACATAAAAATGTAAAAGATCTAAAATAGAAAAGATTTACACAAACATAAAAGAATATAAAATTTGGAGGGAACAAATGTTATGATAGCTATACAACAGTTAACTATGACGAATATCGTCTTAACAAAAATTTCCTTCACTATACAACTAACAACTAATCATCAGATGACAGGATGAACCTATACAACACTATCTCCTAAACTCTTACTACAATATGAGGCCAGAAAAACAAAAGGGAAAAAGGAGAGCGAGAGAGATTCAAAATAATATTTGTGCATCATAATTCCTATGATTCAATTAAGATGCTTGAAATAAAGAAATTATTAGGTACCAACCACCAGAAGAGAGAGAGAATTATGATTCAATTTATTAGTACTTTTACGGTAAAAAAAAATAGCCTGGTGCACAAACATCCTATATTGACTTAAGGTTTGATTACATATAGAGCCATATGAACATACTTTGGCATGTTGTCGTTGCAGTGTATGAGATTGGTGATGTTCCAGAAATAGTTGGTTGTAAGCGCCATTCTTTTTGGTAAGTTGGAAGCACAAAAGAGAACTAGAAAAGCAAGATTGAAGCGTTGATGAATCAAAATCATGGAGGTGGAAAAGGAGAAATAGCAAAGTTGGAGACTCGAAAAAGAAAATGGAAGTGGGAAAAAGAATAGTAGTATATGAAATTAAACTCAGAGACGGAGAGATTGAAAAAAGGAATACGAACGTCTGAGGACATGGAGAGATATCATAGTGACAGTGGTGAGAAGAAAATGATCGGGATAAAATAGAATTTTTAATGGTGAAAACTCTCGTGCATTGTCTTTATGTGAAGTTGATAGTCAAAAACCGTTAGATGATTTAATAAATTTGACTAAATTATCATCTAATGGTTTTCGATTATCACTTTTACATGAGTTCTCACTATTTTTAATATTTTCTTTTGCTTTGTATTTGTATATTTTAAATCAAACAAAACGCACCCTAAGAACAAGTCTTTAAACCATTCCATTAACGCAAAATATCCAACAAAAGAGTAATGCCAAATCACTCATATTTTTCTTCAACAAAAGAGTAACGCCAAATCTAGTTTTGATATAACAAATACTGCATAATTGTAATGTCAAAGAACTAACTATATTCAGTCCATTTAATGGATTCCATAGCCAAAAAATAAATTTCTCCAACTCACAGAATATCCTTGTGAATGGCTATTTACATATTTTACACTGCACAATAATATATATCAAAGGAGGAAATTATGCTATTCTTAATGCAACAACAACGATTATACTCCTAAATAATTTTCTTTTGCCGAACCTTCACTCAAGTTTAAGTTGGCAAATGCTTGAGCCAATTGGGACAACAGACAATTTTTTGAGAATATGATCTTTTATCTCTTGATCAGTAAAAGTCCTAGTATGAATTGTTACTGTCTTCAAAACAAGTCCTCTTTCTATAACATATGCAATGAATTCATGCTCCTCTTCCAAGTCTTCATAATCTCTAAACTCAATAATGCTCAGGTGTGATACAACACAACTTGGAACACTCACCGGTTGTGTCCAACTGCTAGGTTCAACAGGTTCCCCATACAAGCAACCGTAACTTACCGACTGAAAAGCGAAAACAGGGACAAGATTTCTCAAAGGATGCAACCAAATAACAGCTAGAGAAGAGAAAAAACAAAAATAATGAATTTAATTAAGTAATCATACCTCACATGCATGAATTAAGAGAGCTTCAAGCTTGCAACAACAGTGAAGCAAGTCTATTAGCACTCTGGAGTTGAAAAATTCAAAACCAATTTGCAGCCTAACCAAACAGCAGAATTGGGGAAACTCTAGAGATGGAACACAAATCAAACACTGCACATAAAATTCAATAAGATATTAATTTTAGGTGATACTAACAAGAAGATACCTTCATGTTAAGATGATAATTGAGAATCGTTAGACGGTTTGAGAACCGTTGGACGATCAAACCGTCTAACAGTTCTTAACAATAGCCTTCACACAAAGACAACTTCATGTGAGTAGTCGACTTAGTTTTAACACATAAGCAGTTAAGCACAACGATATCAATTTCATCATTCCTTAAGCATTACCGCGGTTGTTGAAGCTTGCAAGGCAAGAAATTTTGTTCCGCAGACTGCATTGAGAAGCTTGGGCATCCAATCAATATGCATATCATCAAAACAAATATTCAGACATGCTTCAACCAGATTCGGATAAGTCCTAACCGAAATCTGCGAGTAACAAGCTACTAAAGCAATATCAAGGTACTCAAGAGATGGCGTGTGTATCTCAAGATGATCAACCGTCGAATCGCAAGCTTCGCTCTCGAGAGTTAATCTCTTCAAAGAACGAGGCACGTGGATTTCATTTGGATCAATGCCACCGGAATTAAAGAATATAAAGACCTTGAGAGTTTCAAGCGCAGGGCAGAGGGATAAAAGCTTGTCAAGTTCAGTAGAGATTATTTCCAAGTCTAAGTTCTTGAGAGATGGCAACTGAAGAGATTTAAGATTATCAAAAGAAACAATGATATCACCTTTCAAGACGAGTGAGACCAGTGAGGGGCAAGAGAAAACACTGTAAGGTAACGTGTAAAAGGAGCCACTGGTGTTCCAAAGAGAGAGGTACAGTTCTTGGAGGTGAGGCTCGGAAGTAACGGCGTCGATCCAAAATGAGAGGGTACAGGAGTAATTTCGCACCTCACCCTCGAGGCGGAACTTCTGGATGCGACGAACTTGAACCTGGTGTAGAACCTCGTTGACGAAATCAACGAAGCGATCTTCTACGTGGTCTCGTGAAAGTTCAGGGGTGTTAAAGGAGTAACCGTCAAGGTTGAGGACATGGAGGTGCTTCCAGAGGTGGCGCCACCTGCGGGAGAGGACGCTGGTGGCTATGGATGTTCTGGTTGGGAGGAAGGAGAGGATGTGGCAGAGGATCGAGTCCGGTAGGGTGCTGATGCTTGTCGATGTTTCTGACTTGTCGTCTTCTGGCTCCATGTTAGGTGCTGTGGAGTGTCGCCGATGACGGTGGTGGGCTGAGCAGAGAGTGACGATGGAGTGTGTGGTCGGTAACTAACTAAATACGAGTTTAAGAAAGAAAAAAAAAAGTGGCTGATGCTACAGTGCTACTCTACCATTTCCGGAAGGGAAATAGTGCCATAGTGGTGTTAACAAAAAACAAAATTACAATTATACCCACGCATAAAAAAACAATTAGATGCATGAAATATTAGGGGAAAAAAAGAATGATTTTACAAGAGAGAAATGCTAAGAACAAATCCTTTTTATTAATATTAGCCAACATTTTGAACTAAACTTTGATTTTTAACTAAGAAAGTATAGGGAGCCAAATAGAGGTTTAAGGAATATTAGAGATATAACCATTAGTGTTATCTTTTTTTATTAGTATAAGCTTCTGGAATGAATGATATCATGATATGGTATTAGAATTCTAGATCCAAAAGGTCAAGAGTTTGATTCTTGATTCTTGGTAAATCCCAAAATCAACTTAAGCTTTAGGGGATTCTTTTAACTATTAAAATTTAAAAATTAAAACTCACAATTTAATACTTGAAATTTTAGAATATTAATAAAAATAATAAATTTTATTAATTATATACAAATATTTTTTTATAAAATAACATAGACAATAAAAATACTATAAAAATGTAGATATATGAAAAAAAGTGTATGTGAGAATTTTATTTTTATAATTAGCAAAACAGTTTTATTTTTATTTAAAATGAAAAGATAAAAACTCGTCTGCAGTTAGCGCCCGTGTTGAATGCCCTTCGAAAGTAGCTTTGCATCTTTACAAGGGATTTATACAAGCATGCTTTTATAAGTTTTTTCTACTTTAATAATCTTATTGATACTAAATATTTGCAGACCAGCATTAGAAGATCCTCAAATCACATCACATTTGACAACTAAAAAATCAAAGCTATGCCAAATTCAGTCTGCTATATTATGCTGAAAAATTCTACCCTCCAATTACTGATAATTCATGTAACCATTGATGCAAAAGAAGCATATAGTTCAGCAGAGAGCCGAGAGCATACAAAAACAAAGTCCTTATCACAGGTGAATGCTGATCAGTTAGTTTATTTCAACTCGGCCTAGAGCCCTTTGTATTTCAGATAATGTCTCGTTGTCTTAATAATATTTAGCATGAATTCTCATTGTCTTTAAAACAAATCCTCTTTGTAAAATATAGAGAAAACATGGTTCTAAAACAAAATTCAGCGATTTTGAAGACAAAAAAATTTTAGGGAATTGTCGGCCAAAACCATAATAACTAAAATGGTACTTAAATTTGCATGTTCATCTTATAAGTGCTGCACTCTTTATTAATTAAATAAATCTTAACTCTTCATTTATTATTCATTTATTATTTTATATGAATTTTATTATTATAAAGTTTTTTTTTTGAGAATTTAAAATTTAAAACTTAAAATTTAAAATTTAAAATTCAAAATTTTAAAGTTTAAAATATAACATTTAAAATTTATTGTTCAAAGTATAAAATTTAGAATTTAAAATTTAAACTTTAAAATTAAAGGTGAGCATCATTAGCAAATTTCCCCAAGTCTTTCATCAAAAGAAATTCCCCTAAGTCTCAAAGGCAATTAGACTATAGGTTGAAGTGCCTACTTTTGCAAGCCCAAGGGATCATACAAGACAATACAAGTTTAGACAGCTTTCCCATAGAAGAAATCAAGAAAAAGACAAGGAAATACTTTTTGGATGCAAGGCAAAATGAAGGGCATGCAACTGTAAGTCAGCACCCCTTTCATTATTCATTGCAGAATGCAGAGAGGAGATACTTTTTGGATGTTGTTAGCCTTTTGGATAAGCAAGTGCAGGACATGAAGTTAATGACTAATGAAATAAGAAGATTGGAAGGTAATTTGGAAATTTTATATAGTAGGCTTGGACAAAGAATTTCCAATTCTATGAATTCTGAAGGCATTTGCATATGTTTTTTCAGAATACATGTGGTTGGGTCATTGGTGAAATTGTGTGAATATATTCCCTGCTAGAGTGCAACTTTGCATTTATGATACTGATGATTTGGCTTATGGATGATGAACAAGAGAATTAATGAATCATATGGTACTAGGACATTAGTATTTAAACTGGACTTTGAGCTTCATGGCTGTATCAGGAAGTTCATTTTTTCGCTTCTTGAAAATGATGGTGGCTTTGCATGTCAGAAATTCTACATACATACAAGAAAGAGACAAGGAAATACATACATACTTCAACATTATCAAATCCAACCATCAAGAATGGAACTGGTTCTGTTTGCCAATCCCCTTAGATCATACATTCCTACCAAACTATTTAGAAAGACAGGTATTCGAAAAAACAAATAACTGATAGAGCAACAAAGTCCTTACCAAAGGTAAATGCTGATCAGTTAGTGTACTTCAAGTCGGCACATGCTAGAACCCCTTTGTATTTCAGATAATGCCATGTAACGTCGACGTTTTAAGTCTAGGTTATCATATTTAGCATGAATTCTCATTGTCTTTAAAACAAGTCCTTTCTGTAAAATATATGCAGTAAATTCATGCTCCTCTGGAGTGTCTTGATATCCTCGATATTCAACAGTGTTCAAGTGTGATACAATACAGTTAGGAACGCTAAGTGGCTGTGTCCAATCATTGCGTTTATGGGAGTTTCGGTAAGACTTGCGCAAATGATCATCAATGAACTGAAAACAAGGAACAAGTCAAGTCAAAGACGCAAACAAATTGCAAATAGACAAAAAGTTGAAGTGATGGGATCAACCAAACCTCAGATGTATAAATTTTTAGAGTTTGAAGCTTAGGACAATTGCGAAGCAAGTCTATTAGAAGCGTACTGTTGAAACCATAAAAATCAAGTTGCAGCTGAATCAAATTGCAAAAGTCGGGAAGGTTTAGAACTGGTGCACGAATCAAGCACTGCGTGCAAAAGATCATTGGATATTAGTTTCAACACATGACTAAAACCATAATAAATTCATCGTTTGTTAAGCAAATCACCTCGATTGTTGAAACTTGCAGCCACAAGAATTTTGTTTTGCAAAGTGCCCGAAGGAGCTTAGGAACCCAAGCAACATGCCTAGGCTTAACAAAAATATCTAGACATGCTTTCTTGATGTTGGGATAATCACAAACCAAAATCTGTTTGTAACAACCCCATAAACTGATACGTAGGTATTAAAGAGATGGAGTGTTTACCTCAAAAAGCTCAAGTGTCACATTTTCGTAATGTGAATATTGTTCCTGCAAAATGCTAGTAAATTAAAAATCAGAGATTAAGTCATTTGATAAGGTCATATAACATCACAATAATAATAATATCAGTGACCTCAAAGGTTAAACTCTTCAAGGGACGAGGCATGTGGATTGCTTCAGAATCGAAATCAGTGTCATCAGTCCTGAAGTTAAGAGTTTCAAGAACTGGGCAACCAGATAGAAGCACATCGAGGTTCAGATGGTTGATATGCAGCTCTAGGTTCTTGAGGGATGGGAAAATAGTTTTACTGGCAGTGGGATCAGAATAATCCAGCAAAATATTCATATTACCGTCCAAAACGAGCGACACGAGCGACTTGTTATATAAAAGGAAAGCATCCCAGTTATAAATCCGCCCATCGGTCCTCAGAGAGAAATAGAGTTCACTAACGTTTCTGATGAAGTAATCAATCCAATCAAGAAGGTCTCTATACCAATTTCCACCCACCCAGCAAGAGAGGCGGAACTTACGGATGGGGGCCAGAAGCGGCTCAAACTCATAGAGAAGATTAAGAAAGCGCCCTTTTGGCTTTTGCTTCATCATGTGAACGTTCAGGGGTGAAAAGGAAATCATCGTTGAGGTCCAAGACATGGACTTTCTTCCAGAGGTAGCGCCACCTGCGAGAGAGCACGCTGGTGGCCACGGACGTTCTGGTTGGAAGGAATGAGAGGATGTTGCACAGGATTTCATCCGGCAGCCTGCTGATAAGGTCCCTATCAACTGCTGCTTTCATTTGCTTCCGCCGTTTCCCCATTTTGAGGCTGAGGGAGACAGCAGAGGAAGTGGCTAGGGTATTGTGGGATTCAACTATTCAAGTGTGTCAAACATTTGTTTTTGAAACAAAAAAATGGGATAAATATTAAGTACAAACCCTGGATCTGACACGTGTCCCCATCAATTGTTAAAGTGTTCGTTAACAATAATAAAAATCTTCATTCTTTAACACATCATCTGCTCTGTTGACATTTGGAATATTTGTCAGCAAAGTCCTAAAAAATTATCTGCATCTAGTTTGCTTGGGATGTGAAACAAATTCAAAGGCAAGTATATGAGTCAGTAACTTTTGTGATTTGTAGCCATCAAAATAGTTATCAATGATGATTTTAATGGTGTGAAATTTGTGTGAAATTTTATCCAATGGCTCACTTTTTTTTTACTGGTTACATGCTGGCCAGAATTTAACAAAGTTACTGGCCCTAAACTTTTCCATTGCAGAATGGGTTGATCAATGGTTCCTTAAACAACAATCCTTATAACTACGTTTGC
>NC_029793.2:4464827-4478517 GCF_000816755.2 Arachis ipaensis | reverse complement strand
TTTTATTAATTTTTAAATAAAAAATAAAAATAAATTAAATTTTTATAATTTGTTGAAATTGAATCCTTCATGTTATTTGTAAGATAAGAGTACAATTGTAAATTGTGATATATGCGTAGAGTTGTTACTTTTCATTAAAATGTCTTGAATTAATTGCAACTTACTAAGGGTACTTTATGACAAAATTGTTTTCCTCTATCTACCTGGCACCTGCTGTAGCAGCAAGCAAGAAAATAAAAAAGAATTTATAAAATAAATATGTTACTTAGATTAAAAGGTGACATTCCTGTTGCTGAATATTATCAACACGAAACTCTTCAAATTAAATAACCAATTTGAAAAAAGATGCAAAGTCAATTAGACTACTTCGCACTCTAAACAGATTTTTGAACCAATAAGGAAAGAATGATTTTGATTCGCAAGCACAGCAAAAAGCTTCCATATTATGAAATCCCAATTATACCAAATTTTCTAGAGAAATTAAACGCATTAACATCATTCTTTTCTTTCTTTTTCTTTTTCTTTTTCTTTTTTGGTCGTGAACATCATTCTTTTCAACTAGAAAACATGGCATTGCAAAACAATCACTAAAGACTAGAGTCTTCAAACATTCCAATTGAAGAAAAACGTACTGCAATGGACTTGGAGGTGCTTCCAGAGGTGGCGCCACCTGCGGGAGAGGACGCTGGTGGCCATGGATGTTCTGGTATGGAGGAAGGAGAGGATGTGGCAGAGGATCGAGTCCGGTAGGGTGCTGATGGTTGTCGATGTTTCTGGCTCCATGTTAGGTGCTGTGGAGTGTTGCCGATGACGGTGGTGGGCTGAGGAGAGAGTGACGATGGAGTCTGTGGTTGGTAACTAACTATTAACTAACTACAACGAGTTTAAGGGAAAAAAAAAATAGTGGCTGATGCTATCTACCATTTCCGAAAGGGAAATAGTGCCATAGTGGTGTTAACAAAAAAAAATTACAATTATATATCCATTGATGCTTGTATAAATCCATCGATAATTGTAATTTTTTTTTACAAGCATGCTTTTATAACTTTTTTCTACTTTAATAATCTTATTGATACTAAATATTTGCAGACCAGCACTATAAGATCCTCAAATCACATCACATTTGCCTCCAAAACTAAAAAATCAAAGTTTTGCCAAATTCAGTCTGCTATATTATGCTGAAAAATTCTACCCTCAAATAACTACCGAGATTCAACCCATCAATGATTTTTCTTTTTCAGATCATGGCATTATTGTCTAGGTCAACAATTTATATAAATTATTTTTACAGCACCAAGTTATCTAACTGTAAAAGCTAAGTATGCACAGTACAGTTTCATGATTTATTTTTTACAATGTAGCAACGGCTAGTAGTCTTAAGTGTAGGGTTGCTATCAATCTAGTTCTCCAAAAAGTAAAATCAATTTCAGATCATGGCATTATTGTCTTGGTCTACAATTTATATAAATTATTTTTACAGCACCAAGTTATCTAACTGTAAAAGCTAAGTATGCACAGTACAGTTTCATGATTTATTTTTTACAATGTAGCAACGGCTAGTAGTCTTAAGTGTAGGGTTGCTATCAATCTAGTTCTCCAAAAAGTAAAATCAATAGTTTATGCACATTGTAAGAGCAAAGGAAATACATACATACTTCAACATTATCAAATCCAACCACCAAGAATGGAACTGTCTGTTTGCCAATTCCCTTAGATCATACATTCATAGCAAACTATTTAGAATTTGTGACAGGTATTGGAAAAAACAAATTACTGATAGTTCATGTAACCATTGATGCAAAAGAAGCATATAGTTCAGCAAAGAGCCGAGAGCATAGAGCAACAAAGTCCTTACCACAGGTGAATGCTAATCAGTTAGTCTATTTCAAGTCGGCACATGTTAGAGCCCCTTTGTATTTCAGATAATGCCTGGGAAATTTCCCATTTTAAGTAGTGGGGGCAATAATATTTAGCATGAATTCTCATTGTCTTTAAAACAAGTCCTCTTTGTAAAATATATGCAGTAAATTCATGCTCCTCTGGAGTGTTCTGATAGCCTCGATATTCAACTGTGTTCAAGTGTGATACAATACAGTTAGGAACGCTACTTGGCTGTCTCCAACCGTTGCGTTTATGGGGATTTAAGTAAGACAAGTAAAAATAATCTTCACCGTCAAGGGACTGAAAACAAGAAACAAGTCAAAGTCAAAAGATGCAAACAAATTGCAAATAGACAAAAAGTTGATGTTATGTGATCGATCATACCCCCAATACATAAATTTTTAGAGCTTGAAGCTTAGGACAATGGTGAAGCAAGTCTATTAGAAGTTTAGCCTTGAAATCTTCAAAATCGAGTTGCAGCTGAATCAAATTGCAAAAATCGGGAATGTCTAGAACTGGTGCAGGAAGCAAGCACTGTGTAAAAAGATAAATGGATATTAATTCAACACATAACCGAAACCATAAATTTATCGTTTCGTTAAGCAAATCACCTGGATTGTTGAAACTTTCAGCCACAAGAATTTTGTTTTGCAAAGTGCACCGAGGAGCTTAGGAACCCAAGCAACATTCCTACGCTTAGGCCAAATGTCTAGACACGCTTTCTTGATGTTGGTATAATCACAAACCAAAATCCGTTTGTAATCACAACGTAATTCGAGATGTAGGTATTCAAGAGATGGAGTGTCTAACTGAAGACGCTTAAGTGTCACAACTTCGGAATAGTGATATCGCTCCTGCAAAACGTTAGCAAATTAAAAATCAGAGGCTAAGTCATGTGATAAGGCCATATCACATCAATAATAATAAGTTAATAACAACCACCTCAAAGGTTAAACTCTTCAAGGTACGAGGCATGTGAATTGCTTCAAGATCGAAATCAGCCTCACGAGTCGTGAACTTAATTAAAGTGACCCGAAGAGTTTCAAGAGCCGGGCAGCCAGAAAGAAAGACATCGAGGTTCAGATAGTCGATATGCAGCTCTAGATTCTTGAGGGATGGCAAAAACAGCTTACCATCCAGATTCACATCGTCAAAAATAATATTAATATTACCGTCCAAAACGAGCGACACGAGCGAAGTGCTATAGATATACTCAAAATGCAAGGTGTAAGTCATCCTATTGGTGGTCCTCGTAGAAAAATACAGTTCCCTAACTCCCTCACTGACAGAACCAATCCACTCAAAAAGTCTTCTATACCCATAGTCATCCGCCCGGCAAGAGAGTCGGACCTTACGGAGAGGGTTGAAACCCGACACAACCTTTTCGAGAAAATTAATAAAGCACTCTTCTGCTTCCTCATCTGAACGGTCATGGGTGTAAAGGAAATCATCGTTGAGGTCCAACACTTGGACTTTCTCCCAGAGGTAGCGCCACCTGCGAGAGAGCACGCTGGTGGCCATGGACGTTCTGGTTGGAAGGAATGAGAGGATGTGGCACAGGATTTCATCCGGCAGGCTGCTGATAACGTCCCTATCAACTGCTGCTTTCCTTTGCTTCCGCCGTTTCCCCATTTTGACAGCAGAGGAGGTGGCTAGGAATTGTGGGATACAACAAGTGTGTCAAACAATTTCTTTTGACCAAAAAAAAAAAATGGGATAAATAAAAACAAGCTCAATATTTCAGTAGAGTTTCCAAAACCTGCACAGAATACGGGTTTGGGAGGGAAACCGCGAATCTGACCCGTGTTTCCTCAATAGTAAGATTGTAAAAGAATTAATGATAAAATTGTGAAAGAATAAGAATAAAAAAAAATGAAAAAATTTTGATAGATTGAATTATAAAGAAAAAATTAAATATATATAAGATTTGTTTGGGTGAGTTTCTAAGAAAAGATCTTTTTTTTGAGTTATTTTTTTTTAAAAGATCTTATGGAAAAGTAAAAAGATATAACAAGATATTTTTAAAAGATTTTTTTTTTTGAGTTATCTTTTTTTAAAAGATCTTATAGAAAAGAAAAAATTACTTTTATATTTGGGTATCTCATGTAAAAAGATATTTTTATTTATCAATTATGTTTGGATATAACAATATAAAAGTACTTATTTATTTATTTATTACATGAAAAACATCTTTTTTTTAAGAAAAAAAGACATTTTAAAAAAAGATGTAAATTACAATTTTTAAAAAAAAGATGTTTTTTTTATTTTTCTAGTGCTTTTACTTTTACTACTCGAAATTTGCCAAACACGCTAAAAAATAAAAAAAAGATATTTTTTCATTGAATAAAGATCTTTTTTATTAAAATAATGTCGTCAAAACAAGCACTAAAAGGAGATTTAGATTTCAAGATAGATGGTGCGACAATGAGGAGATTAATAATTTGATTACACAGTCTTGGAATGTGAATATCAACGGTTCTGTCTCTCTCAATGCCTCTGCTTTGCGAAACTCTCTCTTCTCTTCGTGCTCAACGGCAACAAGGTGAAAGAATAGTTTAATATTTATTTTTATATTTTTATTTAAAAAATTAATAAAAATTATAGATGTTTTAGAAGGAGATGTTTTGTCATGTGATGATACACAACTATTGATTTGTAAAAGTATTTCTGTGCGTATAAAATAAGCTTGATCTTGGAGACCGAGATCTTAATTACGAAGTTCAATTCTTGGATGCTATCAATGGCTATCAAAAAGGTGACATTCCTGGTGCTTAACGATGGTTAATTATGATTTTGATTATTTTTATGTTTAAAATTATTCTTTAAACATTAAATTTTATTTTAAAATTATATTTTTTATTTTTTTAGACAAAAAAATCCTCGTCTTCCAAACACATAACTTGTGGGTTGTGGGTCTTAATCCCTACATTCGGAGCTCCATTCGTCACAATAAAACCATGACTCTGCCAATGCCAACATCATCGATTTGATTTCGCAATTGTAGCGAGGAGGAGGATCGGAATCTACATAACACATGATGTCTACACTGTTTCAGGACCCATTCGGCAGTGCCGTCGACATCGTCGTCATAGAGCATCTGGATGGCACCTTCAAGTCTTCTCCTTGGTACGTCCATTCCAAGGCGTTCTCAAGGCAAGGGAGAAGATTATTGACACCAATATCAATGGCATCGACGGTGATTTACTCAGAGAAGTAGATGTTGAATACGGTGATGAAAATGATGATAACCGTTCCTGTCATCTCAATGGCATGCAAATACAAGAATGTCTTAGGCCCAAAAGCTGCAACTATGATTCAGAAAATAGAAATGGGAATGCTGGGGCAAGGTCTGGCGGCTCGTTTCTTGGCTGTGTTTGGGCGAAAGTCAATAGAAAAAAGTGAAGGTGTGTCAAAATAAATTATTTAGAATATATACTCATTTTGGTTCTCAAAGAAATTTTAGATTGGACATTTTAGTTCCTAACTAAAATTAATTACTCGATTGGTCCCTAACAATTAATTCTGTCAGTCATTTAGGTCCTTTATTCCGTTAACTATAACGGAGGACAAAATAGTCCCTGACAACTCTAACAGGAGACAAAATGGTCCCTGATCTCCTCTGTTCGGAAACGACACTGTTCTCTCACAATTTCCATCATATCTCGTATAACACTAACAGTTTAACACTGTAACTTCAAACTACACAATGCACACTTTATAAATTTAATGTTCATAAGAAAAAAAATCCTCAACTTGTTATCAACCAATTCATACTCAGGAAACTAAGGCCTATGTCTCTCAACTAGTTGTCGTCTTCGATTGATCCCATGAATTTAGATAGCAAGTCTAATTTGTTAAGACTCGTCGTCGTCGTTGCCATCTCCCTCCTCCTCTGCCCTAACATCTCCATGACCACATTGTCCACCACTCCGATCGCTTCCCTCAACTTCTTCTCCGAACCAATGTTCAGTAATCGCTTCAGTTTCCATATGAGCGGCAACGACGACATTGCTCGTTGTAATAGCTTGGATGAGATGTCGAAGCTATCTGCCAACTTGAACTCCGAAAAAGAAGGAATAAAACACTCGGTGTTTATTTCAAATGAGAATTTGCATATGATGTTAAAGGAAAATCTTCTCATGATGTTTTAATGTCGAACAATCTATATTGCTTGCCGGAAAGTGGAGAAAGGGGTGCCCTTGGAGTAGTTGTAGAACTTGGTCTTGAGGATGTCGTGGATGTTGTCGGAGTTGGAGGTGATATTATCAAAGACGTGGAAGTGGATGCTTTTGGTGGGTGAAGTATAGAGGAGATGGATGTACTAGTCACAAAGATTTAGGAAAGTGTGTGGTTCATGACATGTTGAGGTAGATGCAACACGTGTGACAATTACACCATGGCTTAGAGCTAAAGAGGAGGAAGGAAAAGATAGAAAAGAAGACTGTGAAGGTAAAGAAAGAGAGTATGAATGTTAGGGTTATGCGAGATGTGATAAAAATTGGGGAAGAACAGTGACATTTTCGAATAAAATGATCAGAAATCATTTTGTCCCTTGTTAGAGTTGTCAGGGATCATTTTGTCCCATGTTAGAGTTTTTAGGGACCATTTTGTCTTCCGTTCGAGTTGACGAACTAAAGACCCAAGTGACTGACGGAATTAATTGTTAAAGACCAATTAAGTAATTAATTTTAGTTGGAGACTAAAATGTCTAATTTGAAATTCTTTAAGGATCAAAATGGGTATATACTCAATTATTTATTGTAAAGGTTGTTGATGGTGTTATTAGAAGTGACGGGGCTGGGAGTGGTTTGGGAAGATTGGGGTTTTTTGATGTTGAGGACTGAGGAGAGGTTATAGTTGGGGCTAACGGGCACGGATTGGTTGTAAGTTGAGAACGAACAAAGAACATTGTGTTGAGGAGACGAGGGCTAAAAAATAGGGAGAGGATGGTTCTGAGACAAAATTCAACGTCGCACACGATTTTGGAGGCCACAAAAAAAAAAAACTTTAGAAACTATTTTGATTTTCGACTAAAATCACACGAATATCCTTATCATTTATGGTGAAAACTCAAGTGTAGTCAAGAAAGTTAATAACTCTAATAGATAAAAATTTAGTTAAATTAATCAAATTATTTAACCATTTTTAACTATCAACTTCACCTAAAATTAACTATACCTAAATTTTTACCATCCTTTATAAATACAAAACTCTTCAAATTGAATAATCAATTTGGAGAAAATTGAATGTTCATCTTTAAAAGCTCTTTTATTAAATCAGTTGTATTGCATTTTTTATTAATTAAATAAATATTAACTCTTCCTTTATTATATTTTATATTAATAACTGAATTTCCCCAAGTTTCAAAGGCAATTAGCCTATTGGTTGAAGTGCCTACTTTTGCAAGCCCATGGCCCATGGGGAGACAATACAAGTTTTTTTTTTTTTTAAAACAAAGGAAGCTCAACACATTAAAATGGAGCAAACAAACAAAATAAACATAAAACATAAATAACAAAACCCATCCCTTGCCATCTCCAGCATGTCATCAGCCTCCCACAGGATCACCACCATGCCATTCTGTGTAGCTCAACACTGTTCTTGTGTGAATTATCTCAATACTTACTCTTTTATTGTGGAATATTCTAGCATTACGTTCTAATCAGATGTTCCAAATCACAGCAAAAAACGCTATCATCAACAACTTCTGTCCTTGTTGCCTACTGTGCATGCCACACCAGCTCTCAAATAGTTCTTTAATGGTTCCCGGAATTATCCATTCTCTACTCAGAGACCTCAACCACTTGCACCACACTTGCCAAGTTACCTTACACCGAAGAAATAAATGCTCAACAGATTCTGCTTCCTTGGAACACAGCACACAACTACTATCACTCTGAATGTGAACTCCTAATTTAGTCAACCTCTCCTTGGTGTTGACTCGACCAACTAGCACAAACCACCCAAACAACTCAATTCTCGGAGGTACGAAACCTTTCCAAAGAGAACTCGTGAAGCTAAAGCTCGTGATCTCAGCCGACAGCATCTCCGATTGTATGGTCTGTATCACAGATCTAGTAGAGAAAACACATTTATTTTCAAACTTCCACACCACATTGTCCTCCCGACCAGATGACAGCTTTACTGGTCTTAACCTCTCATGTAGCTGATGGACAAGCTCCAGCTCCCATTGGAACAACTCCATTCTCTATTGAAAATTCCATATCCATTCTATTCCATCCCAAAAACCACAATTCCCAATGACAACACCTTGCTGACTTGAAATAGAGTAGAGCCTTGGAAACAGGAGCGTTGTGTTTTTCAGCACTGCATCACCAACCCCCAAACCCCCCGCCTTTTTTGGAGCCTGGACTAGCTCCCACTTGACCAGAGGTAAACCATAGTTACCGTCCTCCTTGCACCACATAAAGTTCCTTTGTAGAGCAATCAACTTGTCCGCCACCGCCTTCGACATTTTGTACAGGCTTAGATAATATATGGGGAGGCTGTTCAGGACCGATTTGATAAGGACAAGCTTACCTGCTTTATTCAAAACCTTCGCTTTCCATAAGCTAAGCTTCTGCTCCACCTTGTCAATAATTGGTTTCCAAGTCTTCACCAGGCGCGGGTGCGCTCCAAGAGAGATCCCCAAGTATCTAACCGGTAGAGCGGCTTGCTGGCATCCCAGTAGTCCACACGCATGATCAATCCATCCTTACTCACAGTTCACCGATATCAGATTCGATTTATCAAAATTGATACTCAGCCCAGACATCAACTCAAAGCACCTCAATAATCTCTTATAGTTTTAACATTTACGATTCAAAATTTTGAAGTTTAAAATTTAACATATAAAATTTATTGTTCAAAGTATAGAATTTAGAATTTAAACTTTAAAATTCAAGTTGAGCGACATTAGCAAATTTCCCCAAGTCTTTCATCAAAAAATATTTCCCCAAGTTTCAAAGGCAATTAGCCTATTGGTTGAAGTGCCTACTTTTGCAAGCCCATGGGGTCATACAAGACAATACAAGTTTTTTTTTTTTTTAAAACAAAGGAAGCTCAACACATTAAAATGGAGCAAACAAACAAAATAAACATAAAGACCTACTAACAAAACCCATCCCTTGCCATCTCCAGCATGTCATCAGCCTCCCACAGGATCACCACCATGCCATTCTGTGTAGCTCAACACTGTTCTTGTGTGAATTATCTCAATACTTACTCTTTTATTGTGGAATATTCTAGCATTACGTTCTAATCAGATGTTCCAAATCACAGCAAAAAACGCTATCATCAACAACTTCTGTCCTTGTTGCCTACTGTGCATGCCACACCAGCTCTCAAATAGTTCTTTAATGGTTCCCGGAATTATCCATTCTCTACTCAGAGACCTCAACCACTTGCACCACACTTGCCAAGTTACCTTACACCGAAGAAATAAATGCTCAACAGATTCTGCTTCCTTGGAACACAGCACACAACTACTATCACTCTGAATGTGAACTCCTAATTTAGTCAACCTCTCCTTGGTGTTGACTCGACCAACTAGCACAAACCACCCAAACAACTCAATTCTCGGAGGTACGAAACCTTTCCAAAGAGAACTCGTGAAGCTAAAGCTCGTGATCTCAGCCGACAGCATCTCCGATTGTATGGTCTGTATCACAGATCTAGTAGAGAAAACACATTTATTTTCAAACTTCCACACCACATTGTCCTCCCGACCAGATGACAGCTTTACTGGTCTTAACCTCTCATGTAGCTGATGGACAAGCTCCAGCTCCCATTGGAACAACTCCATTCTCTATTGAAAATTCCATATCCATTCTATTCCATCCCAAAAACCACAATTCCCAATGACAACACCTTGCTGACTTGAAATAGAGTAGAGCCTTGGAAACAGGAGCGTTGTGTTTTTCAGCACTGCATCACCAACCCCCAAACCCCCCGCCTTTTTTGGAGCCTGGACTAGCTCCCACTTGACCAGAGGTAAACCATAGTTACCGTCCTCCTTGCACCACATAAAGTTCCTTTGTAGAGCAATCAACTTGTCCGCCACCGCCTTCGACATTTTGTACAGGCTTAGATAATATATGGGGAGGCTGTTCAGGACCGATTTGATAAGGACAAGCTTACCTGCTTTATTCAAAACCTTCGCTTTCCATAAGCTAAGCTTCTGCTCCACCTTGTCAATAATTGGTTTCCAAGTCTTCACCAGGCGCGGGTGCGCTCCAAGAGAGATCCCCAAGTATCTAACCGGTAGAGCGGCTTGCTGGCATCCCAGTAGTCCACACGCATGATCAATCCATCCTTACTCACAGTTCACCGATATCAGATTCGATTTATCAAAATTGATACTCAGCCCAGACATCAACTCAAAGCACCTCAATAATCTCTTATAGTTTACAACTATTTCAGTCTCCGACGGACAGAATAAAATGGTGTCATCCGCAAATTGTAAGTGTGATAGTTTAGACAACTTTCCCATAGAAGAAATCAAGAAAGAGACAAGGAAATACATACATACTTCAACATTTCAAATCCAACCACCAAGAATGGAACTGGTTCTGTTTGCCAATCCCCATAGATCATACATTCCTACCAAACTATTTAGAATTTGTCACAGGTATTCGAAAAAACAAATAACTGACAAATCCATGTAAACATTGATGCAAAAGAAGCATATAGTTCCGTATACATAAATAAATGCAGCTTTAATACAGTCAACCGCAGAGAGCCGAGAGCATAGAGCAACAAAGTCCTTACCACAGGTAAATGCTGATCAGTTAGTCTACTTCAACTCGGCACATGCTAGAGCCCCTTTGTATTTTAGATAATGCCTTGAAAACTTCACCTTTTAAGGGTAGGTCACAATATTTAGCATGAATTCTCATTGTCTTTAAAACAAGTCCTTTTTGTAAAATATATGCAGTAAATTCATGCTCCTCTGGAGTGTTTCGATATCCTCGATATTCAACAGTGCTCAAGTCTGATACAATACAGTTAGGAACGCTAAGTGGCTGTGTCCAATCATTGCGTTTATGGGAGTTTAGGTAAGAGTAAGACCCGTACCAATAATCAAGAACGAACTGAAAACAAGGAACAAGTAAAGTCAAAGGATGCAAACAAATTGCAAATAGACAAAAAGTTGAAGTGATGGGATCAACGATACCTCAGATATATTAATTTTTAGAGCTTGAAGCTTAGGACAATTGTGAAGCAAGTCTATTAGAAGCCTACTCTTGAAACTATAAAAATCAAGTTGCAGCTGAATCAAATTGCAAAAGTCGGGAAGGTCTAGAACTGGCGCACGAATCAAGCACTGCGTGCAAAAGATCATTGGATATTAATTTCAACACATGACTAAAAGCATAATAAATTCATCGTTTTGTTAAGCAAATCACCTGGATTGTTGAAACTTGCAGCCACAAGAATTTTGTTTTGCAAAGTGCCCGGAGGAGCTTAGGAACCCAAGCAACATGCCTAGGCTTATGATAAATATCTAGACATGCTTTGTTGATGTTGGGATAATCACAAACCAAAATCTGTTTGTAACAACCCCGTAATTTGAGACGTAGGTATTCAAGAGATGAAGTGTTTACCTCAAGAAGCTCAAGTGTCACATTTTCGGAATGTGAATATTGTTCCTGCAAAATGCTAGTAAATTAAAAATCAGAGACTAAGTCATGTGATAAGGCCATATTACATCACAATAATAATAATAATAATAATAATAATAATAATAACAGTGACCTCAAAGGTTAAACTCTTCAGGGGACGAGGCATGTGGATTGCTTCAGGATCGAAATTAATTAAAGTGACCCTAAGAGTTTAAAGAGCTGGGCAACCAGATAGTAACACATTGAGGTCCACATAGTTGACATGCAGCTCTAGGTTCTTGAGGGATGGGAAAATACTTTCACTGTGAGTGGGATCAAAATCTTCCAGAGAAATATTAATATTACCGTCCAAAACGAGCGACACGAGCGAAGTGCTATAGAAAGGTTCATGCAAGTCATGACTCTCCCCATCGGTCCTCATAGAGAAATGGAGTTCACTAACCCTTGTGATGACGTAATCAATCCAATCAAAACGGTCATTATACCCATAGTCACCCACCCGGCAAGAGAGGTGGAACTTACGGATGGGGCGCCGAAGCAGCTCAAACTTATTGAGAAAAATAAGAAAGCGCTCTTGTGCTTCCTTATGTGAACGTTCAGGGGTGTAAAGGAAATCATCGTTGAGGTCCAAGACATGGACTTTCTTCCAGAGGTAGCGCCACCTGCGAGAGAGGACGCTGGTGGCCACGGACGTTCTGGTTGGAAGGAATGAGAGGATGTTGCACAGGATTTCATCCGGCAGCCTGCTGATGACGTCCCTATCAACTGCTGCTTTCCTTTGCTTCCGCCGTTTCCCATTTTGAGACAACAGAGGAAGTGGCTAGGGATTGTGGGATTCAAGCGTGTCAAACACTTAGTTTCGAAAGGAAAAATGGAATAAATAGAAGGGAAACATGCTCAATATTTCAGTAGAGCTTCCAAAACTTGCACAGAATACAGGTTTCAGAGGCAAACCGTGGATCTAACACGTGTCCCCCTCACTTGTGACATTGTGTTCATTAACAATAGCAAAATCCAACCACATTAAATATACACTAAAATTAATCACAACAATCAATAATCAATAGAAAAAAATGATAAAGAAAAAGAAAAAGAACATATATATATATATTTTAATATATATATATATATATTATAAAAACACATGACAGTTGATTTTAATTTTTAAATAATATAATAAAATCTTTGACACAACATGTGCTGTACTGACATTTGGAATATTTGTCAGCGAAGTCCTAAGAGCATCTCCAACGGGCAAATAAATGAAGCCCTGCTACTGTGCATGTCAGAGAGAAAAGAGAGATGGGGCATTGGAGCAAAATTATTTGAGTTCCTTCACGTTATTCGAAGCGAGGGAGTCCCTCTAAATGGGGACTCCCATTAAGCAATAAACAATTGCCACTTGGCAATTAAAATAAAAAATAAATAATTATATAAAATATTAATTAATTAAATAATTATATTAATTAAATAAATAAATATATTATATAATTAAATAATAATTAATTTAATAATAATTATAATAACTAATTAAATTAAATACTAATAATTTTATTTAATTAATAATTTATATTAATTAACTAATAATTAATTAAGTAATTAAATTATAATTAATTTATTAATAATTATAATAATTAAATAAATTAAATAATTAAATATTTATTTAATTAATAATTTATATTAATTATTTATATCATAATTAATATTAAATATTATTTATATTTATATTATTATATTAATTTAGAAGCAAGATAGTATTCAACACTGGCAGTGGAAAGAGGATGAGATGTTGATCAGTGCATAGTTAAATGTTTCAACTGACCTTATAGTTGGTACCGATCAAAAGGGAGAAATATTTTGGAGTCGAATTCATAGCTACTGTGTAGAATTTTGCTCCGACATGACAAGGGGGATAGTTGCATGTAAGAAATGATGGTATAAGATCAACAAGACTGTTGCACAATTTGCTGGTTGCTACGATCAAGCTAGTCAAAACATAAGGAGTGGTTCGAACGCTGATGATATAAAGGAGTTGGCTTATAAACTTTATTCCACACATTATGGTCAAAAATTCACTTTTGAGAGGCATTGGAATATGCTTCAGCTGGAGCAAAAATGGAGAAGCCAACTACCTACACAGAGTGGCGGCTCAAAGAGAACCAAGGTTAGTGCAACTGGAGCATACT
>NC_029793.2:4460442-4463868 GCF_000816755.2 Arachis ipaensis | reverse complement strand
AAAACTAGCCGTTGCAAAACTAGCCGTTGCAAAACTAGCCGTTAACTAGCCGTTAAGGTACTTAATGCAGACACACTTATAAATATCAACTATCAATAACTCCTCAACTCCACTTCAGCTCTTATTTCTCACCTCGAAAGAGAACTAAAAATTACATTTCCAGATATGGCTAGAAATTTTGATGATATGTTTAATGAGGCTTTGTATGGCAAAAGAAGACGGCAAGATAACACACTCATAGATAATTGGATCGATGAGTATTTACTCGAAGATTCAGAAGAAGAAGATACCGATAGAAGCTCTATCCCAATTACTCGTAGATGGATCAACAGAGATCGAGAAGCAGGACATGATCGCCTTTTCCAAGATTACTTTGCAGATGATCCGGTGTATCATGCTGACATTTTTCGACGGAGATTTCGAATGAGAAGACATGACGCTCTCTCAAACGTCTATCCTTATTTCCAACAGAGGGTTGATGCAACTGGAAGAAGAGGCTTGTCGCCACTGCAGAAATGTACTGCTGCGATACGGATGTTAGCATATGGAGTAGCAGCTGATGCTATTGATGATTATATGCGCATAGACAAGAGCACTACAATTGAATGCTTGGAAAAATTTGTTGAAGGTGTCATTTCGGTGTTCGAGGATGAATACTTGCGAAAACCAAATCCAAATGACGTACAACGCCTACTACAAATGGCAAAGGGTCGTGGCTTCCCTGGCATGTTGGGTAGCATTGACTGCATGCATTGGCAATGGAAAAATTGTCCAAAGGCGTGGAAAGGTATGTACATGAGTGGTTATCGTGGGGTTGCAACCATAGTACTTGAGGTTGTAGCATCTTCAGACCTTTGGATATGGCATGCATTCTTTGGAGTTTCTGGTTCAAATAACGATATCAACGTGTTAGATCGTTCTCCCGTGTTTGATGACATTCTAAATGATCGTGCTCCGGAGGTAAATTATACTATTAATGGTAATAATTATACAATGGGATACTACTTAGTAGATGGTATTTATCCTGAATGGGCCACATTTGTCAAATCAATCTCAAAGCCACAAGGGGAGAAACGCAAGTTATTTGCACAATACCAAGAAGGGCAAAGAAAAGATGTGGAACGAGCATTCGGAGTGCTGCAAGCACGCTTTGTAATTATACGTGGTCCAGCTCGTTTTTGGGAAAAGAAGAAGCTTGCCAACATAATGAGAGCAAATACTAATTCTTTTCAAAAATATTAAAAAGGTTTAATTACTCTACATATTCTTATAGTTTTACCGAATTTTCAATTAAGTTTTTATACTTTTTTTTTTTTCAATTGGGTCTCTATACATTATTTTTTTTTCAATTTAGTCCCTGCTAACGTTAAACGTCAAAAAAATATTAGTGAATTGTGAAATTACTTATATACCGAAGATATAAGGGAGAAAGTTGGAGTAGCACCCATTGTGGAAAAGATGGTTGAATCGCGTCTCAGGTGGTTTGGACATGTGGGAAGAAGACCGATAGAACATCCAGTCAGGAGGGTGGATGAGATGGAAGATGGACAAAGGGCGAAAGGCAGAGGAAGACCTAAGAAGACCATCCATGAGGTGGTCAAACGAGATCTACATGTAAACGGTCTCTCTGTAGACATGATACATGACAGAGCACAATGGCGTCGTTTGATTCATGTAGCCGACCCCACTTAGTGGGACAAGGCTTTGTTGTTGTTGTTGTTGTTGTTGTGAAATTACTTATATACCCTTAAGGACCCAATTGAAAAGAAAAAAAATATAGAGAACTAATTGAAAATTCGATGAAACTATAAAGAGTAAAGTATCGTTTTTGTCTCCAATGTTTGAAGTAAATCATATTTGTGTCCCTAACGTTTAAATCGTCCTATTTGTATCCCTAACGTTTGTAAAAGTGATTCAATATTATCCTGCCGTCAATTATACATCATGAGCGCTTTAGTTTGAGTTTTAAAAATCTCTTCTTGAAGTTAGAATACAAATGTCTAGAATAGAATTCATGATCTACTCTGAAAAATAGCTCATCAAATGTTGAAACTAATTCCTACAATATTTAAATAATTCACTTTTCTAAGGACATAATTGAATCTAAACATAAATAGTGGGTATAATATTAAAATCGAACACATCCACGTGAGATCTAATTGAGAATGAATACATTCAAGTGAGAATAATTGAAAAATATAATCTTATTTGTTAGTATAATTGATAGTAGGATAACATTGAATCACTTTTATAAACGTTAAGGATACAAATAGGACGACTTAAACGTTAGGGACACAAATAGGACTTACCCCAAATGTTGGGGACAAAAACGATACTTTACTCAAACTATAAATATTCAATGAAAGATATTCTTATAATCCTTATTCAATGATTCTAAACACGAAAGATATTCCTATAATCCTTTTTATTTTGTCATTATGATTCTTTTGCTTATTTATATACAAATTGTACCAAAAATATCTTTTTCTTTTTTTTTATTTTCAAAAATACTTTATCTTAAGGACATATAGACAAAAAAAATGGATAAAATAAAACAGAAATAATAGTAATACGTATATATAAAATTCAGTTTCCATCATTCAAGTATTTATTACGATCGTATAATATTTTACATTTGTGTGGATTCATGGAATATAGTTTATATCTTCATCATATCATGGTACACCATAAAAAATCATAAGATTATGTAATTTGTGTTATTGAAATTTAAAATTTAAAAACGAAATCTGTAGAAAACATAGTTTTAGTGTAATATAAATAAATAATCCGTAGAAAACATAAGGATCAACAATAACCAGGGGCGGAACTTGAAACAAAATTTTGGGGGTCAGATAGAAAATAATTATCAAAATGTTTTTGATATGGACCCATTTAAGATAAGTTCGTCTAATCTCATCTCTCTGGTTTGGGTGATATTGCCAAATTTAAAACCATTTTTTCAAGATCTCGTTCCAAAAAATTTAAGGTTAAAGCCATCAGATGTAACTTTTTGAACTTTTGAAGGTTATATCTCACTTTTTTTCGTGATTCATTAAAGTAGAAGAACTATCTACAGGTGTTGATATTGTAAAAGTTATATGTTCTCCATCTTAAATATTAGTCTTCCTCTTAAAAAAATGTATCAATTCTTTGATTTTTCATTATTATTTTATATAAAAATTTGAATATATATATATCTTGTAAAATATGTAAAGAAGAAGTTAGAAGGACAAATATTAAAATTTATAATATTTATTGAATTTTTTTATCAAACTTTTGAAGTTATATCTCACTTTTTTTCGTGATTCATTAAAGTAGAAGAACTATCTACAGGTGTTGATATTGTAAAAGTTATATGTTCTCCATCTTAAATATTAGTCTTCCTCTTAAAAAAATGTATCAATTCTTTGAATTCTTTGATTTTTC
>NC_029793.2:4449201-4459170 GCF_000816755.2 Arachis ipaensis | reverse complement strand
TACAAATATATTAATATTAATACTTATTGAATATTCTATTATTTTTTATCATATAAAAAATTAAATTAAATAAATAGTAAAATATAAAATAATATTAAATTAAATAAATAAAAATATCTAATTTTTTATATTTGAACTTAAAGATAAAGAGAATATTGTTTATTGAACTTATAAGATACTTTAAGTCATAGTAAAGTATTTAAGTCAATTGAACTATTTTTTATTTTTTAAAAAAGTACTACTAAATTTTTTGTAAAAAGTTTGGGGGGGTCATAGCCCCCCTTGTCTGAACTAAGCTCACTGACAATAACATTGATAACGGCCGGTTTTCGAGTCAAGAAAAATTCTAAAAGAACATACTTGAGTTCTCCCAACAAGATAGCCATTTCTACCAAAAGCTTTAATCAAAGCATAGTAGCCTGCTTTTGAAATAAAGAAAGTCAGAGCAGGATCATCTTTGTGAGGTCCATTCATCTATATATACCTCCATTGTTAAAAACAATCACTACCACAATGTCTGAATTGAAAAAATGAAAAAAGATTAATCATCATACAATTGCAAGAATAATTTATTGCATATAAAAACAAATATATGCAACCATATACGATCATATCAACATAATGAAAGAATTTGCATATGGCATATGATAACAAGAACCATTAATAGAGTAATAACTAAAATTGTTTACAAAAACTGACAGTAAGAACTATATATATATATATATAATTTTGTACAGCTACCTTCAGGTTGCTGTGTACAATTTACTGCTAAACATATTAAGCTTCATCTCGCATGAACAATATTGAAGCATTATCCTTTTATTTTTTGCACCTTATATTCAATTAGAATTTACATCTAAATAAAACTTGTAACCATACATATTTTACATGTAAATTCTCAAATTGCAGGAAATTCTAAAATCTGGTTACATCCAAATGGTCACTACTGCTACTACTACTACATCTCCCCTTGCAATGGTGAAATTGCAAGCAGTGAGAGAGTTTATTAGGTCTAACAGGGTGAAATTTTCTTAACTTTATCCCGACTGACCTCATTCTCAAAATGTTATCATTTTTTCAAACTATTAATTAGTTCGAATTTTAATTTCTCAGGCTTGCATTCACAGGCCGAATCCCAAAATGAAAACTTAGAATTAAAATTTAAAAAAAAAACGATAAAATAAAAGTATCCGTCCAATGCATGTTTTCATCAACAAATATGAAGTTTTTTTTTTGGGAGTACATGCTAAGACCTCCAAATTATAGGTCAATGGTGCAGCAATATCAAAAAACAACTTAGTATTATTGATAACAAATCTAAAGAAAATTTTCCAAAATAAAAAATGTATATAGATTCTGAGTAAGGAAAAATAAGGTTATTTCGCCCCTACCTAAGTTCAAGATGCAGAACTTCTTCGAAAACTGTTTGCTTAATTGTGGCCCTGCTGAATCAGGCTTCGAGTCCATTAACTAGCAGAAGCAATTTGAAAATTTTGCCGATCTGTGGCTGGCGGTGTGCGCATCGACGAGTTTAGGGCAAGAAGGAGAGAGAAAGCTGACGTTGATTGCAACGCTGTGTGGGTCTTGTGGAGAGTTCGGAATGCTGAGATATTTGAAGGAGAAAGAACCACAGCTCAAGTGATTTTTGTTACGGCATTGAAGCTCCAAGATTTGTCGCTAACACTTCCAACCTTGATTCATCTTTATTCTGTCGACTGTTGCTGGTAGTGGATGAATGACCTTCTTCTAGTAGCGACGAGTATGGGAGGGACACCGAGCAGAGGAGATGCCGCAAGAGGGGACCTTACGGTGGATCCAACGGGAGCTCAAGAAGTTAGGGCTACTGGGTTAAGACGGGGTGAGTGTGGGACAAAATAATAAGGAATTTTTTGGAAATTTTCAAAATAGAGTAAAGGAAAAATCCGTCCCTAACCTTTTTTTTCGCGAACATTTTCGTCCTCGAAGATTGGAAAATACTTTAATATCCCTGACCCCCAAAAAAGTGGACATATTTACCCTTCTGTTAGAGTCACTCCGTTTGCCTTGACGGAAAATGGTGACGTGGCTCCCGTGACGCTGACCTGGCCGTTACGGGCTGCCACGTGGGATGGGCTTTTGAAAAGATGACGTATTAGTCCCAGGAACCAAAACGTCACCGTTTCTCCCCCACTCTCAATCTATGAAATTCTGTGACCTCAGAAAACACTCAAAAAACACTGGTCTTTCACCCACACTATAGTGACCTCAGAAAATAACATTATGATGAACAACTTAAAACCAGCAAAGGAGCTAGCTGTGAAAGTGAAAGAGATAGAGAGATTGAAAGAGAGGATAGCATTGACTACTCACCACACCACTCACCATCCATCAAGCTGTGCCAAAACCCATATCATTAACAAGAACAACACATGAATTCTTTCACAGGAATTAGAATGTAGTGTGGTGTGTTATGTTGAGTTGTGTACTCCAACAAATTCGGAGCAAAGTTGAGTTGAGCTTGACTACCATCAACACTAAATCTACTAGTAATTGCACTTGAGCTGGCTGCAACAACAACCAAACTTGTACACTCCATTAGGATATAGGACATGATGGAGGAGAGTAAGTGAAAAACTCAAAAAACCAAGCAACCAATAATGCAATCCTATTATCATTACAAAGCTTATTAGTCTCTCCAACTCAGAAAACCTTGCTTTCTTTTAATCACAACCAATATTATGAATTTCCAAGCTGCATTTGCACTTGCACACAGCAAACACTGATGATCAAGGTCCTGAAAACCGCTTTCAGCCTCAATCTGCAGCAATTCATCATCATCATAATAAATAACTTAAAACAAATCCTAATTAAATTCATGGACTTCTCTACTAAAAAAACTAAAAACAAAAGAGCCCTAAACCTAAGATTTTCCGGGCCCTCCTGACTTAGAAGCCAGCAAATTCAGATGTCCAAGAAGGTAATTTCCCAGCCTCGTCGCCAAAGTTTCTCCCATGGCTTGTTGCTGCTGCTGATGCTGATGCTGATAGTGAACGAACAAAGAAGCTTGCTGCTGCTGAGACACCGACACCGCCGCCGACTGCACAACCATCTCCGGCGGAGGAGCAGCCACTGTGAAACTCCAAATTTGACCAAAATCGGGCTTAACCGGGAAGGCCCAGAGCCCCGCGGGAGCTCTGGGGCCCACTAAGGACCCAACGGCGGGCCCCATGGAGACGCCGTCGTCCTTGGCGGAAGCATCGTCATCGGTGTGTATGCGCTTGCCGAGTATGAAGGGAGTGGGAGCGAGCAAGGACTTGTGGTCGAGCGAAGACGCTGCGGAGGTTGAGGAAGGAGAAGAGGGAGAGCCAGCACCGCCGCGTACGGAGACGGAAATGGAGGAGAAGCTGGCGGGAGTGGTTCCGATTCCGGTGGCAGCGATGATTGAGGGCACGGCCTGGCGGAGGAGCCACTCGATGGTCTGGCCGTCGGACTTGTGGCCGAGCTCCGTCGGATGCCATGGGTCGGAATGCTCCCTTTCTTCCTTCACCCGCTTCACCTTCACACTGCATTCGAAGGATTAGGACTCAAAGATTTCATAGATTGTGGGTGGGGGAGAAATGGCGACGTTTTGGTTCCTGGGGATTAATATGTCCTCTTTTAAAAAGTCCATCCCACGTGGCAGCCCGTAACGGCCAGGTCAGCGCCACGGGAGCCACGTCACCGTTTTCCGTCAAGGCAAACGGAGCGACTCTAACGGAGGGGTAAATATCTCCACTTTTTCGAGGGGTCAAGGACATTAAAGTATTTTCCAATTCTCGGGGACGAAAATGTCCGCGAAAAAAAAGGTTAGGGATGGATTTGTTCTTTACTCTTCAAAATATGATGGTATCTTTGATTAGTTTTTTTTAAATGTGAGAATATTCGTTTTTTAATAGAATATTTTGTTATTTTAAACGTTTTTGTCACGGTATGGACTAAATTGAAAAAAATTATATGGTATAGAGACTTAATTGAAAATTTGGTAAAACTATAGGAAATCCAGAGTAATTAAACCTATTAAGAATAACAAATAAGTTATTAGAGTTTGAGTTTTATTTTGTTTATAATATTTCAAAAAAATAGTTAGCTTAATTAGCAGGTTATTCTTTTAAATTTAAACTATTGATAAAAAATATAATATATACAAAAATTAAAATTTATTTAATTAATAAAAAATACAATCATTTTTTACTTATAAGAAGGGCTTAAAGATAAAGCTAAAAGTATCCATTAAAAATCAAATTAACGAACTCTCCTACTAACATAATTATCAATTGAATAAATGTTAATTTGGTTAATTATCACTCAATATATATTATAAGTTTTAGGAAACAAATTAATTTGTGCTTAAGACTTTAAATGAAGGATTAAATTAAAAAATTGTCCTATATAAAAGTTATAATAAATAATTTTACTCTAAATACCAAACTCTTTTAGTAGTTAAATGGGCTTCTTTAACCAATTATTTTGTTTTTTAATTTCCTATACATAGATAATGTTCTCCTCCGAATGCATCTTGACGCAATTCAGACTAAGTGGTCAACAAATACCGAAATACGTACAAGCTACAACTCAATCAAAGAACAGCAACATTCTATTTATGGTAATACTGTTGTGAATGCCTGAATGCTCCTTTAAGTCACAATTTTGGTTCAATACATTCATATCCATCCCATATAAAATGGAAGACTTAAGATCCACCTTTTTATCTAGTGGTCACGGCCTCACGGGGTATAAACTGTAAAGGAACACTACAAAATACAAATACCATTATTGCGTTAAAGCATCTTTGGAGTTGGTGGGGTCTTCCATTTCACACAGAGACACTAAAATTCTATGGCTTCTTGGAATTCAGTTCCTCTCCACGTTTCCTATGAAGTTCTTGGCTGGTTTGCTTTTGCTTGTTGGTCAATCAGCTTCTATCCACAAGTCATTCTGAATTTCAGAAGGAAGAGGTATATTATATATATATGCATAACTTGAAATAAAGAGTTCCTAAGTATCAACATATTTGATGACCCTTTTAACTTTTGTTTTGTGATTTAGTGTGGTGGGGTTGAACTTTGATTTTGTAGTGCTGAATCTGACAAAGCACACAGCCTATCTTATATACAATGCTTCTCTGTACTTTAGTTCTGCTATTCAGAAACAGTACAAAGACAAATATGGTCAAAAAGAGGTTTGTTTCTGTTTCCGTACATGTTTACAGTTAACTCCTCTAATTATATATGGAATCTTATTAATGTTTGTGAATTTGTGGCTTAATTTATTTTAGATGATACCAGTGGCGGCAAATGATGTTGCTTTTTCAGCTCATGCTGTTCTGCTGACTGCAATTTCCTTGTTTCAGATTGCAATCTATGAAGTTAGTGTTATACTTCTATACTCTTTTCTTTGTTGATTTCTTTTTTTTTTTTTTTAATTTTGATTTGAGTTCATAATTATGCTAAAAGTGTTCGACATTTTCATGTAGCGCGGAGGACAAAGAATCTCTAAAATCGCCCTTGGAATCCTTCTTGTTGCTTGGTCAATTGCAGCAGTGTGTTTCTTTGTATCTTTGCACAATCATCATTGGCTTTGGCTACTCTCTATTTTCAGGTATGTTACCTGTTTTCATTATTTTTATTTGGTCATAATTGCATTATTTAACTTGCCATTGTTGATTTTTAAACTATTTGCACGTGAAGGATCAATGATTTTTCATTGGTTTTAAAAGAAATGTCTTTTAGAAATTGTTTCTAATTTTTGTTGAAATTGATTTTCCTGCAGTGGAATCCAAGTATGCATGACTATTATAAAATATATTCCTCAGGTTAGAATCTATTCCAATGATATTAATTTCAGAGACATAAATTTAAGTTGTGCAAATGCAAATACATAACCTAAAGAGGAGATATTTATACTGATCAATACAGGCAGTGATGAACTTTAGAAGAAAAAGTACAGAGGGTTGGAGCATTGGTAACATTCTACTAGACTTGTCTGGAGGCATAGCAAACTATTTACAAATGGTTATGCAATCTGTTGATCAAGGTATGCAATTTTCTTTACCAAGTGATTCACTTGTTTAGGTTTGTAGTTTCAACAAACAGTTTTCAAATTCTGCCTTTGATTTTCAGGCTCTTGGGTCAACTTTTATGGAAACATAGGGAAACTACTATTATCCCTGGTATGAATAATTCTCTTGATTTGGTTTCTCTTTAAAGGAACAAATATAAACTCAGTGCATAAAGAGCCATATCAATAACTCAAAATTTATCAATTCTTCGTGCTAATTGATGGAATAAACTGTTGCAGGTGTCTGTATTCTTTGACATCCTCTTCATATGCCAACATTACCTGCTATATCCTTCAAAAAGACGCAGATCAGAGACAAATATTGAACATGATAATGTTAAGCCTTCTGATCGCCAATCGTCGGAGAATGTTTGAAATGTAACTTGATGAATATCTTCTCTTGGAATGAGCTCAATCTAAATTTGTAGTTAATCATTTTCCAAGATAAATATACAGTTTAGACCACAAGCTTAAAGCCTTTAAACTCCTTAACTATGGCTAGCCAATTTATCGGTATCTGCATACCAAATTCTCTCTACAGATTTTTTATGATCTAATCACAAAAAATAGCAAATTATAAACCGTGTAGCTGTCCTTGTACCAACTCTTTAGTAACCATGTCTTCAACTCATCAGTTGATGATTTGACTACTGATGACTGCCACCTCAAAATTTATAAGTACTTGTTCAAAATGGACGTTGGTAACATAATGTTGTATGTTGCTAAAGAATATTCTCCTTTACTATTTTAGGAAGATGAAACCCACTGTAACCTTATCTCAAATGCATATTGGACCTTGAGTTTATTCTACAATTTCAAAGCAGTGATGCAAAGTAGTGGATATAAAAGCAGTGGATAAATCTTGTCCCGTTCACAACCGTTAATAGTGCACAGTGCACACCAAAGAGCCAGAGTTGGCTAATGCGGAAACTAGGCTGCTATACTGTGATAAATAATTCGTCCAATAAAAATTACATAAAATCCAGTCATGATTGAAAAAAAAAATAATTTAAACATAGTTGACTTTGAATATCTTTTACACATCATTGAAATCTATCTAACTTCTAAAGTAAATAGAAGGATTAACTGTAGCAGATATCAAATCGGTAAATATATTGCAGTGGATGATAAAATACTTCACGGCTATCTTCAAAACCTGCAATCATAGAAAATAATAATAATAAGAATAATAATATGCAGTTTTAATCAAACAAGAGAGTGTCAAATTGCAGCCTATGTGTTTGATGACAAAACAGTGAAAGGCGAAATGAAAGATTTGCTATTGCCAAAGAGTAGAGTTCCCATCAAGTCATCAACATCATAATAAATTGTTTCAAGAACTTATGCACATTGTAAATATTAAATTGGTGAAAATTTTTGGTATTAAACTTTCAAAAGTTCGAAGTTACCAAATACAACATCATGGTATTTTTAACAAGTATTCATAAACATCAACGGAATTTAAGTGAAATGCTGGCCTAAAATTGATTCAATATTCAACAATTTACACCGTTTTCTAGGCACAGCAATGAAAATTTTTAGCCAACAGCTTCAATACAATCGGCATTACAAATATAGACAGTGAGTGTTCATACCTATGCAAAATCAGTTTAGTCAGTCAAGTGTGTCAAATTTAATCTGGCATATATTAGAGCCCCTAGGTAAGGCAGATAATCCCTTGAGAATATAATACTTTGTCAGTAGTTCAAAATCAGACGTAGGATGAATTGTTGCTGTCTCCAATACAAGTCCTCTTTCTAGAAGATATGCAGTCAATTCATGTTCATCTGTAGTGTCTTCATATCCTCTAAACTTAAAAGTCTTGAGATGTGATGTCACACAATTAGGAACTCCGGTTGGGGGCTCTGGTCCAGCATATTCCAATGGATGTGAATAATAACGCTAACAACAAGAAACAAAACTTCTTAAAGATGCAAGCAAACAAGAAACAGACACACAGGCAGTGTTAAACTTGAAAAGTATAAGTACCTTTCGGTTATGAAGTGCAAAAACTTGAAGCATGTGACAGTTATGAAGCATATTCATCACAAAGTTGAAGTTGAAAGATAGAAAATCAAGCTCTAGATGGAGCAAACTGTGAAATTTCGGAAGCTCTAAAGCTGCAGCTTGAAATAAGCACTGTGTACAAGATAACAAGATATTAAATATAAACACATCACCACCAGTTACAAATTCATCAGAAATTAGAATATCAAATTACATCAAAAATTTTGCTCAATGAATCATGGATTTAGGATAAGCATATTACCTGTGTTGTGCAATATTTCAATGCCAAAAATTTTGTTTTGCATAGTGCCTTAAGAAGCTTAGCCACCCAATCAACATCATGCTCAAGTTCAACACACTGAAAAATATCAAGATGCGCTTCCATTATCTTGGGAAATTTTCCAACCACAAACCGTAAGCAAGGGCTTTGTATCTTGAGGTGCAAGTATTCAAGATATGGGGTATTTATCTCAAGATGCCCAATATCATTATGGCTAGGCCTCGACTCCTGAAAGATTAAACGCCTCAGGGTGCGAGGCATGCGAATTCTATGCAACTCAACCCATTTATTTTGGAAGGGTTCAGTTAATCTGACATTAAGTGTTCTAAGAACAGGGCAGCCAGATAAAAGATTATCACAATCTACATCTGTTAAATCCAACTCCATGTTCTTAAGGGATGGGAGACAAACTTTATAAGGTAAATTATCCAAAATAAACTCACATTTCAAAACAAGGGACACTAGTGATTTGCATGTGAATACATCTCTAGGCAAAAATAACTCCAAACATGAGAGAGTGACATCGAGATACAGGGTGCGGAGATGGGGTCCAACGCAGGCTTGAACCCACATATCGAGGGATTCATCATCAGTTAACCCACAACACAATCTGAAGCTTTTGATGGGGAGTGGATTGCGCTGGGCGAAAATAGCATCAACAGAAGCAATAAACTTGGCTTCCTGCGCAGGCGCCATAAAGGGTCTCCCGTATATGTCAAGGACTTGAAGATCTTTCCAAACGTGGCGCCACCGGCGAGAGAGGATTCCGGTGGCCACGGCACTTCTTGTTGGGAGGAATGAGAGGATGTGGCAAAGTACCGGGTCTGGTAGGTTGCTGATCAGGTCCTCTTTGATGGTGTTTTCTTCTGGTTTTGCTTCTGATTTCAGTTTCTTAGGCCTTACCATTGTCAATTTTGAATCTCAAGCTGTTTGATTAAGAACGACATATTAGCTCAGATAAATCATTGTCTACATTATCATCTTTGGAATATGTGAATCAACAATCTATGTGAACTGAAATTTTCAAAATCAAAATCTTGTATAGAAGAAGAAATAATAATCATGTAATAGTATTAATATGGAGAAGACGATTACCAATGGTGCTGTTATGGGTCGTGAGCAGTGGCTGCAGGAGGCGGCGCCGTGGTGGAGATCGCTGGGGTAGAGGCGGAGCTGGTTCCTGGTTAGGGCTTGAAATAGGAGAGTGTCTGTGTGGCGGGTGAGAGAACGAGAAAAGAAGAAAAAACACGAAAATATTTTAAATTTGATTTTGAACGCAGAATTTGAAAAACAGTTAGATTTCTTAGCTGGACTATTTTATAAATCTAAATAAAAAATAATAATAATTTAGCGCCAACATCTCGAAATTGAATTAGCGGTTCAATTACAAATTTGAACTTTTTTGTTATCAATCTGCTACATGGTGCATGTAGACGTAGTAAAGGCTAGAAGCTGCCATGTTCCTTAGCAAAGCTTTATTATTGGAAAGTGTTTCTTAGCATGATGTCATGATAAGGTTTAGGGTTTAGACTTCTAAGTTCTAACTCATTAATCTTAGTTTTGCATAGAATTAATGAATGTAAATTAAAAAATAATAATAATAAAGT
>NC_029793.2:4447134-4449177 GCF_000816755.2 Arachis ipaensis | reverse complement strand
GTTTTTTATATATTTTAAAAAAAGAGTAAAAGATTATTTTTGTGCTCAACTTTGGGATAAGTCATATTTGTGTCTCTAACGTTTAATAAATCGTCCTTATTCCTAAAGTTTGTAAAAGTGATTCAATATTATCGTGCAGTCAATTACACATCAAGTTTGAGTTTTAAAAATCTCTTTTGGAAGTTAGAATACAAATATATATGATATAATCGATAATCCATTCCAAAAAATAACTCATCAAAAATTGAAACTAATCCATGCAATATTTACATCATTCACTTTTTTAGGAACATAATTGAACTTAAACACAAATAGTGGATATAATATTAAAATCGAACACATTCAAGTGAGACTCAATTGAGAATGAATACTTCTAAGTGAGAATAATTGAAATACAATCTGATTTGTTAGTATAATTAACGGTAGGATAATATTGAACCATGCTAGAGGGATTTTGTTTCAGCAAGTGAGGAATAGACGTGGAACGTTTCGGCATTAGACGTGTGTATGGAGGTGTGGCTACGCGCCAAAACCTTTGCAGGTTGACTGAGATTGGAACGCAGTAGAAGCATAATCTGACAATCTGTCGGCAGAAACTAGAATAATTTAGTGGGATTAATGTGGGTATAATTATTATCATTAAGGTATTAGACTTTTTTGTGTGTACATGAACCTGTTTTTTGTTTTGGTTTGCAAAATTATGAAGATGATGAGCATGGGTGGCTAGAGCGTTATTAGGATCATTTTTTAGATGAGTTAAAAAAATAAAATTAAAATAAATAGAATTAAGATAATATTCTATTTGTGAGAATTTAGGCAACTGTAAAATTAATTAATAAAGATTTTTTTTTCGAAACTTAAAAAAAAAAGTTATTATTATTATTATTATTATTTTATCGAAAATAAGTAGACTCGAACTAGGGGTGTATATGGTTCGGCCCGGCCCCAAACACTTTAGGGGCTAATTTAGTGTGATTTCATTGGGTTTAGGGCCGGGTAAGGGTCTCAAAAATAGACCCGGTCATTATTTTGGGTCGGGTCCGGGCCATAGCTCGGGTCACCCGAACTCGGCTCGGTGGCCCAGTCATCATACATAATTAATATTTTGTGTTATTAGTGATGGATGATGGCTATTCTTATGTGAAATTTAAATATTGTAAACCTTAATATTTTGTATTATTAGTCATTATAAGATTATAAGTTAATGTTTTATATTTAAAATGCATAAGACTTTAGACTAATGCATAATATTGTGTTATTTGTATCGATTTAAATATTTAATATTATTAGACAATATTAGTATTGATTATGGTTATGCTTTAATTTTAGAGAAGGTTTGGTTCTTGTTATATTTTTTTAAGTGAATTTTACTATGTGAATTGTGAAATAATGGTTGGAGATTAGGTGATTTTTACATGCTAAAGACCCGGTTTTTACCTGGCCCGAAGGTGCGTAGGTTTCATCGGATCTAGGATCGGGTTATGGTCTAAAAATTAGGCTCGGTCTATATTTCGGGTCGAGTCTGGGTTAAGCCAAACCCGGTGTGGTCCGGCCCATGTACACCCTTAACTTGAACCCACAACCTCTTAAGTGAGTATGAAGAGACTATGACTTAGTTTGGTAAAACTTTTACTTTTTAAAAGTAGCTTATAAAAGTTAACTTTTAAAAGATGGATTTTTAAAAGTTGTAGCATTTATGTTTGGTAAATCAAATCAAAAATAGCTTTTAATAAACACAAGCAACATCAATTGTGTTTGGTAAAATAGCTTTAAAATTTAAAAATACTACAATAGACATAAATGTAAGTATTAAATTTGAAAATTAGTTAATATATGAGGTTATATTAGACTTTTAAATTTTGAAAAGCACAAGCCAACTTTAAAAAGCTCTATCTTAAGTGCTTTCAAAAGTACACCGATCTTTTAAAAGCTACAAGCACAAGCACATAATCTTTTTGATTTACCAAACACAAAATGCAGAGCTTGAACTTTTAAAAAGTATAAGCACCTCTTCAAAAAACTTTACCAAACCTATGCCTTTTC
>NC_029793.2:4443029-4444339 GCF_000816755.2 Arachis ipaensis | reverse complement strand
ACACAAACTCATAGTAAAGTCCAAAAATGTGAATTTAACATAAAAACTAATGAAAACATCCCTAAAAGTAACTAGATCCTACTAAAAACATACTAAAAACAATGTCAAAAAGCGTATAAATTATCCGCTCATCATATTCCGTATCCGTATCAGTCCATTATAAATTCCCTTTAACATCATCATTCATAAGGAATCGAACACGTTCACTGGGCGGTAAATCTAAGAACCTGAATCCTTGTCTACAACTTGAATCCTTGTCTACAAGTGAGGCTTAGTTTAACTCCATTATTATTATTATTATTATTATTATTATTATTATTATTATTATTATTATTATTATTATTATTATTATTATTATTATTTAGGTCCATCTCATATTTTTTCCTGCTCTATATATAGTTCATAACTTTATTATCATATCGTATGGATCACATAATGTTTAAACCAAACCAAAAAGGTTAGCCCAAACTCTATATACCAAAAATTTTATGGGATTGCAGAAAAAAGCCCAGCAAATTAATCACGGAATTACCAATTATTCTACAATGATAATTATCAATACTTTTAAATTCAAAAATTACAGATTTTAAATTTTTTATTTTTCAAATTTTTAATAATTTCAAATTTTAAATTCATTTTATTACCTTTGTTTATTTTAAATTTTCTAATTTTACACTAATAATACTATTAGGTTTATATTTTAGTTTAAAAAATTACAAACTAAGATCAACTTTAAAAAATTCTAAACAAACATCAATTGAATAAAAATTATAAGATTTTCAATTAACTAAACACAATCTAATTTATTGTATTTTTAAATTATAATATCAATTTTTTTAGAGTATTTATTTTTAAATTATTTAATTTATACTAAATTTTTGTCTATTTTAAATTAATATTTATTAATTTAAAATTTATAAACTAATTTTTTAAAAAACTAAATACACATCACTAAACCCTAAATCTTAAACCCTTAAACATAAACTCTAAACCCTAAATTACAAATCCTAAACCCTAACACATGACTTCTCAACCCTAAACCCTCAATAATATATCATAAATTCTAACCACAAATCCAAAATACCTCAATCATAACCTAAATTATAAATCCTAAACTACAAAACCTAAACACTTAATACTAAATAAAAAAGTAAAAAACACTATACCCTAAACCTTTTAACTTGCTCATAAATTCTTAATCCTTGAAATTTAAACCAAAAATTATAAATCATACAATAATAATAATAATAATAATAATAATAATAATAATAATAATAATAATAATAACTTCTTTTTTTAGTTTAGAAATA
>NC_029793.2:4434497-4442904 GCF_000816755.2 Arachis ipaensis | reverse complement strand
AATCTTTATTAATTAATTTTACAGTTGTCTAAATTCTCACAAATAGAATATTATCTTAATTCTATTTATTTTAATTTTATTTTTTTAACTCATCTAAAAAATGATCCTAATAAGTAATAACGCTCTAGCACACATGCTCATCATTCATAATTTTGCAAACCAAAACGAAAAGCAGGTCCATGTACACACAAAAAAGTCCAATATCTTAATGATAATAATTATACCCACGTTAACCCCACTAAGTGTGTGTTTGGATTACAGTTTGCAAACGGGAGTTTGTATAAAATTGATTTTGTAAAATTGATTTTGATGAAAAGTAAGTTTGGGTTAACATGATTTATGTTTGGTAATTTTTATATCAAAATTGATTATAGTAAAACAAATGATGTTTGGATTATACTACTCAAAATCACTTTTAGATGAAAAATTACCAAAAGAGACATCAATTTAAATAATTTTTTTTATATGTATGCAAAGTCAGAACACTAACAAAAATAATATAAAAAATATTTATCATATAAATAAAATAAATACAATAAAAAAATATGAAAGAGAGTACTATAAATTTTATAATATCAAACAAAAAGAAAATATTCTATAATTTTTCTAGTACTATTAGTACTCTTTAATTTAGTATTATTTTGGACTATAAATTTTCATTATTTATGGCTTTATTGTTACTTATAATTAATTTTTTTATTTATTTTGTCCTTTTTTAGTAGGATCATAATTTATATTATAGAACAAAGCCAAACAAAAATAAAAAAATTTTTATAAAAAATAGTATAGTAAATAATAAAAAAAACTTATAAAAACATAACATGAGAAATCAGAACACTACACAAATAATATAAAAATATTTTTCATATAAATAAAAAATATAACTAAAAAATACAATAAAAACATAAAAATTTAAATGTGAAAATGAGTATTAAAAATAATAAAAGAATTAAAATATTCAATTTATTAATGATTAAAACAAATTTGAACTATTTTAATGAATAAAATTGTAACTAAAAACTATGAAGAAGTAGGAAAAACTATAAAGAATTATTATGAAGGTAATAGTTAGTGGTATCCTTTTTATAGAAGAAAATGAAGGGTAGGGTTGGTAAAAAAGAAATAAAATTTTCAACTAATTTTCCAAAGACAATAAACAACCATGAACGTGAAACGCAGAAGCTACAAATTTTAGCTTCTCCTGAACGTGCGTTTAGAAGCAGAATCAATTCTGCGTTTAGGAAAATAAAAATGGCCAAACATAAGAGTGAAGCTTTCAAGAAGCTCAAACGTGCTTCTCTCTTCCACAACGTGTTTGCCAAACACACCTTAAATCATTCTACTTTCTACTGACAGATTCTGCTTCTACTGCGTCCCTGTCTCAGTCAACCTGCAATGGTTTTGGCGCGTACCCACACCTCCATACACGCGTCCAATACCAAAACGTTCCACGTCTATTCCTCACCTGCTGAAACAAAATCCCTTCAGCATGGTAGCATCCTCCATTTCATTAACTCTGGTACTTATCCCATATTACTCGTTAATATCTATCCTTGGGACTTATAAAATTGGTCCTACGAGTTGTTATTTTTTTTTTAATTTCTAATTGTATTTTCCAATATGTTAAGTCAAGGATTAATTCATCGTAATATTGAGCTCTATTTAAGAGTTTGCTGTTGGTTAATGGATTACTGAATCTCCGACACTTGCTTAAACGAACTAGTGGACTAACCACTAGACCAACCCATTGGTTAAATTGGCTCATTTTTATTTTAAATTTTTTTCCTATGCCATCTGCTTATTGCTAGCAAAAGCAGGCCCTTTCTTTTGGTATAAGCAAGTAACTCTTATCTCATACTATAGATCATATAAAATGATAATTGAATTAATTTAAGAACTAATATTATATTTGGATTATAAATAAGTGAAAATTAAATTGACTTTAGAATTATAATCATACACAAACAGCTTAAAAGGTTCTATAGTATTTTTTAAGGATTCATAACTAAATCTATCGTTATTGTATTGTGGCCAGATTTGATTGGATGAGCATACATGAAATTAGTCAGAGTCTAACACTATCTTTGATTGGTATCAAAGCATTGCATAATCCTGTCACGTTCATCACCAACAGTTAAGACCAAACTAATCTGAATTGGTGGTGGTACGTAATCAAAATTGCTGTTTGTGCTATACAATTCATCAATTCAATGTCAGAAAAATCACATTTCTGCAAAATCATGGCATTTAGTCCTAATTAACCATGGATATTATTACGCATCACAAAAAGTTATCCAACTTAGAAATATAGAAACATTGAACCGTAGATAGCATCCATGGAGTACAAAGTATAATAATATGCAGGGGATAACTTAGTCTTAACTTTCACTTCCCAGCTACCTTCAAAAACAGAAATTGATGCACAAATAGTGCTTTAATCTAGCGACATTGTCAAAAAGCAGCCAACATGTTTTGTGAACATAAACCGTAAAACAAGTAAATGTTTGGCAGTTGCCCAGAGAGTAGGAGTTGCCATCAACCTGCAACTCCAAGAATCAAATGGCATATATAAATTTCCAGGGATGAGAGACCCCGAAAAAAAAAAAAAAACATGATATCAAAGATAACAAATCCAAACACCAATACAATGTTCAAGTGTATATTTCATTATTTCTCAAGGAACATGGCATCAAACAAATTTATTCAGAAGCATCAACAACTATTTTAAGAATTTAGGGGGGAAAACTAGCCTAAATTGACCCAATGTATTGAAATTTAAAAAATTTTAAACTTTTAAGGCTCCAACATGGTATTTTGTCAACAATGATCAAGGAACATCGGAGAATAGAGATTGTGAGAGTTCATACCATGTTAAATAGGATTTTCGTCAATGAAAGTTAGCTGACATATTGTAGAACCCCTCGGTATAGCAGATAATCCCCTCACAATATTGCACTTTGTCTCTTGGTCCAAATTAGATTTAAGATGAATTGTCACTGTATTCAAAACAAGTCCTCTTTGTAAAAGATATGCAATAAACTCATGCTCATTTGCAGAATCTTGATATTCTCTAAACTCAAAACTCTTGAGACATGATGTCACACAATTGGGAACCGTGGTTGGTGGTGTTGGCCCATTATAAGGGTGAGAATAATATCCCTGATAACAGGAAACAACACTCGTCAATATATGCAGGCAAACAACAAATAGAAATAGAGACACTAGTTTTAAGTTTCAAATTGAAATGTATTCATACCAAAATATGAATTACGAGAGCTTCAAGTACATGACAATTATGAAGGAAGTTTAGGAAGAAGTTTGTGTTGAAACATGGAAGATCAACCTCTAGCTTGAGCAAACGGAGAAATTCTGGAAACTCGAACGCAGGAGCACTGAATAAGCACTGTGTAGAAGATAACTCTAGATATTAAATATAATTCACAATTATAGTTATAAATTCAAATGAGTTACATCAAACATTTAGCTTGAGGAATCATGGGATTATGATAAGCACGTTACCTGTGTTGTTTCATATTTCAATGCCAACAATTTTGTTTCGCGGAGTGCCTGGAAAAGCTCGAGCACCCAAGCCCCATGCTCAACACGTTCATGAAAAATATCAAGATGTGCCTCCACCATGTTGGGAAAATTGATAACTGATACCTGTAGCCCAGGGTTCGCCCAGGCCTCCGTTCTGATATGCAGGTATTCAAGAAATGGAGTGTATATTTCCCGAACGTCGATCTTTTCCATGAAGCTAGTGTAATCTTCAAAGGTTAAACTTTTCAATGTGCGAGGCATCTGGATTGTAGGTTCATGAACATGAAAACCTTCTCGGGTCGTGTTCCGTAGAGTGAGCTTAAGAATTTCAAGAACAGGGCAGCCGGATAAAAGCTTGCTGGGGTTCACAGAGAGGAAATCCAACTCTAGGTTCTTGAGAGATGGCAGATAAACATTTGGAAACTCTGGATAATAATTCAAATAAATATCACGTTTCAAAACAAGGGACTTGAGTGATACACAAGTGAATATGGATTCAGGCAACTTGATATTCCTCCTTAAATCAATGCAGAGATAGAATTCGTGGAGATGGGGACCAATGACGGCATCGAGCCATGGTAAGATGAGATCCTCATCAAGCCATGCTAACATGATATGCGCATCAAGCCTTGGTAAGATGAGATCCTCTGAATTTTTATAGGAAGTGAGGCGAAACTTTTGGATGGGGTAATCTGCATTGCGCTGAGATAGAATAGCATTCACACATGAATCAATTCGATCTTCTTCCCATTTTCGATGAGACCAAAAGGGTATATCCTCTATGTCAAGGACTTGAAGATCCTTCCAAACATGGCGCCACCTGTGAGAGAGGATGCTGGTGGATACAGCTTGTTTTGTGGGAAGGTATGAGAGAATGTCGCAAAGGATAGAGTTCGGTAACAAACTGATCCTATCCATGTCCATGGTTAATGGTTTTGCTTTCTCAAGTTTGTCTCTGGAAAGGTTAGACTCAGGTGTAGGGTTTAGGATTTAAAGGATAAACAAGGGTGTTTGTTTGTTTGATTTTGATTATATAAATTTGACTAAGATTATTATAAACGGTATTATATGATTTGAATTTATTTTTTAGTTTGATTAAATTTAAATTATTCTCTTTTATTTTGAATCGATTTATTTGGATTTGAAAAATCAAATATTATTTATATGTAAATCGAATCAAATTGATTCAATTTACCATAAATGTGTTGGACAATTAGTAAATTGAATCAAGTAGCCACTTGTGCGGATAAATATAGTTTGATTTACTACTTGTACATATTATTATGATTGATATTTTCTTCTTTTATTTTATACTACAATACTACTGAAAATATTTTTAAATTTGAATTGATCTTAATTGGAATAAACTGATTTGTGAATTAATTTTTTTTTTGGAATAAATCATATAAAATGATAATTAAATTCATTTAAGAATTAATTCTATATTTGGATTATAAATCAGTGAAAATTAAATTGACTTTAGAATTTTAAGAGGAGTGCTACACATACAAGTCATTTTTGTTTACAAGTCTTACAAGTTGGTCCTAACACATGCGTTACTGAACCATCTTCGCGTGTTTCATCTTCGTTTCTTTTTTTTACGAAGAAGAAGAAGAAACGTAAAAACGGCGTGAATATAAATGACTTGTATGATTTGTATGGAAAAGCGTTCTCTCTTTGCCTTCGATCTCCTTCTGTTTTTTTTTTTTTTATTTTCATGGTTTCTGAAATCAAGCTTTGAAATTGTTTTGAAGATGATGGAACTTCATAAATACATCCGAATGATTACAAAAATACACCCAAACAGTTACAGAAATAAACCAAACGATTACAGAAATACACCCAAATGATTTAAGAAATACACCCAATATAGGAAGAGATAGTATATTTCTTCTTGAAATCTTTTAATGTTTTGCTGGTTAAGGATGAGGCACATGACAAGAGACAATCTAGAAAAAAAAAATCTAGAAGAACAGTAAAACAGTATCTTGAATAATATTTCTTCGTTTTTTCTGGTGATTTTGATGAAGGAGAAAGAGAAAACGAAAAGAGGAAAAGAAATTTCAATAAAAAAAGAGGGAGGAAGAGAAGAAAAAGAGACACGAGGAAGAGGAAGAGGAAGCACGGAGAAAGAAGAAAAAGAAAAAGAGACACAAAAAAAACGTGAAACGACGTTAATATAAATAACTTGTATAACTTATATGAAAAATCAATTGTACGTGGAGAATTACTCGAATTTTAATCATACAAAAACTGCTTCAAAGGTTTATGACTAATTTATAACTTAAAAGGTTCTAAATTATTTTTGAAAGTGGCAAGACTAAATCTATCTCTATTATCTTATGATCAGGTTTGATTGGATGAATATCCATGAAATTAGTCAGAGACTGAGAGTCTAACACTATCTTTGATTGGTATCAAAGCATTGCATAAACCTGTTACATTCATCACCAATAGTTAAGAGTTAAGACAAAAAAAAAAATCTGAATTGGTGGTAGTGTGTAATCAAAATTGCTGTTTGTGCTATACAAATCATCAATTCATTGTCAGAAAAATGACTTTTTCTGCAAAACCATGGCATTTAGTCCTAACAAAAAAGGATAAACAAGGGTGTTTGTTTGTTTGATTTTGATTATATAAATTTGACTAAGATTATTATAAACGGTATTATATGATTTGAATTTATTTTTTAGTTTGATTAAATTTAAATTATTCTCTTTTATTTTGAATCGATTTATTTGGATTTGAAAAATCAAATATTATTTATATGTAAATCGAATCAAATTGATTCAATTTACCATAAATGTGTTGGACAATTAGTAAATTGAATCAAGTAGCCACTTGTGCGGATAAATATAGTTTGATTTACTACTTGTACATATTATTATGATTGATATTTTCTTCTTTTATTTTATACTACAATACTACTGAAAATATTTTTAAATTTGAATTGATCTTAATTGGAATAAACTGATTTGTGAATTAATTTTTTTTTTGGAATAAATCATATAAAATGATAATTAAATTCATTTAAGAATTAATTCTATATTTGGATTATAAATCAGTGAAAATTAAATTGACTTTAGAATTTTAAGAGGAGTGCTACACATACAAGTCATTTTTGTTTACAAGTCTTACAAGTTGGTCCTAACACATGCGTTACTGAACCATCTTCGCGTGTTTCATCTTCGTTTCTTTTTTTTACGAAGAAGAAGAAGAAACGTAAAAACGGCGTGAATATAAATGACTTGTATGATTTGTATGGAAAAGCGTTCTCTCTTTGCCTTCGATCTCCTTCTGTTTTTTTTTTTTTTATTTTCATGGTTTCTGAAATCAAGCTTTGAAATTGTTTTGAAGATGATGGAACTTCATAAATACATCCGAATGATTACAAAAATACACCCAAACAGTTACAGAAATAAACCAAACGATTACAGAAATACACCCAAATGATTTAAGAAATACACCCAATATAGGAAGAGATAGTATATTTCTTCTTGAAATCTTTTAATGTTTTGCTGGTTAAGGATGAGGCACATGACAAGAGACAATCTAGAAAAAAAAAATCTAGAAGAACAGTAAAACAGTATCTTGAATAATATTTCTTCGTTTTTTCTGGTGATTTTGATGAAGGAGAAAGAGAAAACGAAAAGAGGAAAAGAAATTTCAATAAAAAAAGAGGGAGGAAGAGAAGAAAAAGAGACACGAGGAAGAGGAAGAGGAAGCACGGAGAAAGAAGAAAAAGAAAAAGAGACACAAAAAAAACGTGAAACGACGTTAATATAAATAACTTGTATAACTTATATGAAAAATCAATTGTACGTGGAGAATTACTCGAATTTTAATCATACAAAAACTGCTTCAAAGGTTTATGACTAATTTATAACTTAAAAGGTTCTAAATTATTTTTGAAAGTGGCAAGACTAAATCTATCTCTATTATCTTATGATCAGGTTTGATTGGATGAATATCCATGAAATTAGTCAGAGACTGAGAGTCTAACACTATCTTTGATTGGTATCAAAGCATTGCATAAACCTGTTACATTCATCACCAATAGTTAAGAGTTAAGACAAAAAAAAAAATCTGAATTGGTGGTAGTGTGTAATCAAAATTGCTGTTTGTGCTATACAAATCATCAATTCATTGTCAGAAAAATGACTTTTTCTGCAAAACCATGGCATTTAGTCCTAACAAAAAAGGGTCCATCTAGTGTACAGATGCACTTTGGTACAGATTTACAGATTTTTGTTTTTATTTGGTTTAAAAGTGTATCACTAAAAGTGTTGCTTAAAGAGAAAGTGTTACCCTTAATCGTTAACTAGGCTCTGATACCAATTTTGCCAGGCTCTGATACCAATTTTGCCAATTTTGCAATCCTTTTTACTAGTCCTTGTATATTGTAATTTCATTTTTTTAGTTTTCAATCTTGTTTTAGTTTATAATATTCTTTTTTGCATGGATTATTGTATATAAAATCTTTTATCTGTTTGTCTTTTTCTTTAATATAATTTCTTAAATCCTCAAAAACTTCTTTTATTTCTACACTTTCTGTTGTTTCTAAATACCTTCTTAATTTTTCAACTTCATTTTCCATTTTTTCTTTCAACAGTTTTAATTCTTTTAAGTCATAATATGGTTTTCCAGGCATTTATAAATTTTTTAAGTTTAATTCCAACTTGTTTATATTTATTCTTATTTCTATCCTTTTTATTATAAGGTCATCAATTTCGATCTGAAGGTTATTTAATTCCTTTTTATACTCTTTTATTTTACTTTTTAATTTTTCTGCCCTTTTTCTTTTTATTTTATTTTCTGGTTATTCAATCTTTTTATGCTTCATTATTTATTTTAAAATTTCTGCAAA